>NW_021680422.1:378825-394371 GCF_001412515.2 Diachasma alloeum
TACTCACATCTCTTCAACCTGACAGCACCTCTCAAGAACAACGATTCATTCAGGACTCGCTTACCAAGATTCTAGGGGTTTCTTGGCATCTTGGAACGGACAACTTCAAGTTCTCCGTCACTCAGCCTGAGACCAGCTTAATAACGAAGAGAATCATTTTATCGGAAACGGCTCAACTCTTCGATCCACTGGGTTTCCTAGCGCCAGTGGTCATACGAGCGAAGATATTGCTCCAGGCTCTATGGATCGAGAAACTGGGATGGGACGAACCAGTTTCCCAGACAACTGCTCAACGATGGAGCCAATTCAGGGAGGAGCTCACACAGTTATCAGAGATCACCATACCTCGGTGGCTTGGACTGCTCACGGATTCCGTCGTCGAAGTACACGGTTTTTCCGACGCATCACAAGTGGCGATGTCAGCCGTGATCTATCTCAAGGTTCTCAACAAGGGAAAATCACAACTCACATTGGTTTGCTCAAAAACGAAGGTCGCACCGCTCAAACGGCTGACAATCCCACGACTAGAACTCACTGCGGCTCTCCTCCTGGCCAAACTGACTAAGTACGTCAAGGACCAACTCAATCTCACGAACGCCACCACCTATCTCTGGACCGACTCATCGGTCACGCTCACGTGGATCAGCTCACACTCCTCAAGATGGAAGGAGTTCGTGAAAAATCGGGTGGCACTCATCCAGGAGCTCACTCAGCAGGCTCATTGGAGATTGGTACCGGGCAAGGAGAATCCTGCAGACTGGGCATCTCGAGGTCTATCAGCGCACCAACTGGTATCTCATAAGCTCTGGTGGAAAGGGCCACCATGGCTTCATCAAGACTGCTCATCATGGCCAACTCACGCTCTGGAAAAAGACCTCAGCGCAGACCTCGAGGAAAAGCCAGGAGTTCTCCTACATGTAAAAGCTCATCCAATCGCGCTCTGGAATCTCGTCGACAGATTCTCATCGTTCAACCGACTGCTCAGGGTCACAGCAATCTGTCGACGATTCATAGCTCGGCTCAGGAAAACCCCCAACTCTTCTCTTCGATACCCGCTCACTCTTGGTGATCTTGAAGAGGCTCGCATCCTCTGGATCAAACTCACGCAGGCAGCTCACTTCAAGGATCAACTCAGAGCGATCTCACGAGGGGAAAGGTTCAGCAAATCCCACCCCCTCACCAAGCTCACACCCTTCATCGATCGCCAAGGGGTATTGAGGATAGGAGGACGGCTCAAGTTTGCTCACATAGGCCCGGAGAGCCGGAACCAAGTGATTATTCCGAAGGAATCTCAACTGGCTCAGCTACTCATCGGACAGGCTCATCTAAGGACACTCCACGGAGGCACACAGCTCACCCTCAGGCAGCTCAGAAGTAGCTACTGGATACTCGGAGGTCGAGCACCAGTACGCTCCTTCATCCTCAAGTGCGTTAACTGCACTCGCCAACGTGGAGTACGCGCTCAACAGCTCATGGGCCAGTTGCCACCAGCCAGACTCACTCCCGCTCGAGCCTTTCTCAACACTGGGATCGACTATGCCGGCCCAGTGTCTCTACGGTCCTGGAAAGGGCGGGGACACAAGTCGTACAAAGGCTGGTTGGCTATCTTTGTCTGCATGACCACCTCAGCGGTCCATCTCGAGGTCGTGTCAGACTACTCAGCCGAGGGGTTCATCGCGGCGTATAGACGCTTTTCAAGTCGGCGTGGGATCGCTCATTCCTTGTTCAGTGACTGTGGGACCAATTTCCTTGGCGCTGACAAGGAACTAAAGAAGCTCTTCTCGTCAGGATCAGCTCAATCAAGACAGCTCGCACAGCTCCTCATCAATGATGGGACTCAGTGGTCCTTCAATCCTCCAGGTGCTCCGCACTTTGGAGGGAAATGGGAAGCGGCGGTGAAGTCGGTGAAGTTCCATCTCACCCGGACGATCGGAGAGGA
The DNA here is from genome assembly GCF_001412515.2 of Diachasma alloeum. Classification (NCBI taxonomy): domain Eukaryota; kingdom Metazoa; phylum Arthropoda; class Insecta; order Hymenoptera; family Braconidae; genus Diachasma; species Diachasma alloeum. The sequence goes on from NW_021680422.1 coordinate 380,765, forward strand.
TCTGCTCACTTTTGAGGAACTCACCACTTTGCTCGCTCAAATCGAGGCAGTGCTCAACTCACGACCACTGGAACCGCTCACGGATGATCCTGATGACTGTTCAGCCTTGACACCAGGGCATTTTCTCATCGGTCAGGCTCCCACGACTCTTCCAGAGCCATCTTTAGAGCAACTCAACGTCTCAAGGCTCTCTAGATGGCAGCTCATTCAGCAGAAGCTTCAAGGATTCTGGAAGAGGTGGTCCACGGGATATCTCCAACGTCTTCAAGCGATATCCAAGTGGCACCATCCGACTCATCAGATACGGATCGGCTCACTGGTTCTACTCACGGACGAGAGATTCCCGCCAGCGAAGTGGCCTCTCGCCCGAGTGACCGCTCTGCACCCAGGATCGGACGGACTCACCAGGGTAGTCACCATCAGGACTGCTCAGACGACGCTGACGAGGCCAATCGCCAAGCTCGTCCTCTTGCCCATCTCACCTTCAGGGGAATAGAACCAGGACAGCTCACCGGCTTCTCACCGTTGGACTTCGTCAACTTCGACGGATTTACGACCCTGACCAACCGACGGGGTTCAACGTGAGAATGACAGCAGCCAACGCAGAAGGGATTTACGACCCCCGACGTCTAGGATGCTGCCATGCCTAGCCAGCGCACCTTCCGGACGGTCTCACGGACTCACTCATGGGTGACAAGCTCCGACAGCTCACCAAAGAGCGTTTTGAATTTTGTTTTTTGTTTCAGCTCACCATGGCTCTACTCATTATGGTTGCGTCAACAACTTTACAGTTGCCGACGGCCGGGGAGAATGTTGGAAATCCTGTCAGCTGACAGGTCCCTCACACTAACGCACGCAAGGCTCATCCATTCTCTCCCCACTCACGCACACCTGACGCGCTCACCTCAGATGACCGGGGGTTGTTAATTCGGACACCTGAGGCGCCACGTCCTGGACAGCTCCTTATTACCATATGATCTATATTAAATTAGGTCATGTGACCATCGAATTAGGGCACGTGGCACCTGTAAGCCCGTGTCTCTTTCTCATTCGTTCCCGGGATCGAGTTAAAGACACTTCGTTTATTGTACTGCTCTTTTCTAGTGACTGGGGTTCACTCATTGTGTCAGCTCAATTATTATCAATTCAAGGAATTAGTCGGCTCATTATTATCGGTCCGCTCATTATTACGGTTGCTCAGTGACTCAATCTCTAGTGACTTATTTATTGTGAACATTTTCTTTGACAAATACAGTGTTTTGTGGAACTCAAGTGCACGTGTCCGCTCATTTCTGAAACCGCTCATCTACTCCGGCAAATCCACTCATTACTTGCCCATCTGCTCCTAATTACCACCGATCCACGCATCTCATCATACAACTATCGATAGGACATTTGATCTGTGCACTATCATGTCGTGTACAATTTTCGAGCATTCAGTTTTCAGAAATCTGAGTGAGAAACTCAGACCTAGAAGCCTGCCATGTGAAAAAATGCATAGACTGAATGTAAAAATGCAGCCAATGTCCCGAAACGTCGCCCACGTGTGACACATTGATGAATACATCTTCTGCAATTACAAAAACGTCGGTTGGATTCGTTCCTTAGCCAAAATTGACAAAAAACTACTAAAAATCCGAATTTCTGCGCGCGCAGCTGTGAGTTGCGACAACGTAGCTCTTGCTGATCGGGTGGAAGTAAACGCGGTAAATACGAAGATGAATCAAGGACCGTTGTGAACTTCATGATATCTGAACATAATTTCCCCGAAAATAAATATCAATAAAATTCATGAAATTTTTGCTCTTTAACACGTTTCTCCTTGAGAGAAACCATTGTTTCTGCAGTGATCTCTATTTGAGGTTAGGCCGAATACAGAGAACAATTGGGGCTGTTACTCATGTGGGAATCATTTGTGATTCCTCACTTCACAGCGAGATCCTGGCATTTATTTACTATTATTTTGCTTATCGATAGTAAATTATAATGACGTGGGTGATGAATTTTTTTAGATAAACGTATATCGATAGAGAAAATTTACAGGGTGACAAATGGGAATAGGTGAAACCTTTTCCCCTATATTTCCTTCTCTACGTTATCACCAGGGATCGGGCTGTTGTAGGTTGAAACTTGGAGCCTGGCATATTCTGTGGGGACACTCCGGGGTCTAGTTCATATTCTCCAAAATGAGTGAGCTTAGTGTCGAAGAAAAAGTGTATCTCATTGAGTGCTATTATTTCCGAGGAAAAAATTACAGAAATGCGTATAGAGGCTTTCGTTGTAAGTTTGGTAGTCACAGAATTGAGAGTGAAACCACTCTCAAACGGTAAGAATTTTTTAGTTCTCCTGTACGATTTTTTTAGGTTAGTCCCCAATAAATTTTTTGGGTGAATGTGTTCTTTCTTGTAGGGTAATTGATAATTTTGTCAATTATGGTACCCTACAGGACCGTCGCCATGATCTTCCTGGTCCATCTTATATAGTAACAACGGAAGAAGTAGTGGACAAGGTGGAAAAACATTTCAAAAATCATCGGACTGATTCAATACGCAATGCGGCTGTGAAGTTAGAATTGAACCGGGAGACTCTACGTTTGATAATTAAACATTTCCTCAAACTTCATTTTTATAAAATCACTTCTCACCAATTGCTTATGCAAGCTGCTATAGGGAAACGACTTGAATTCAGCAAAGTTTTGACACAAATGTTTGAAAATGCTGAAATCGAAACCAATTGAATTATTTTCAATGATGAAGCTCATTTCTACCTTAATGGCTACGTGAATAAACACAATTATCGATTTTGGGGGAGTGAAGATCCACATTCATCAGTAGCAAAACCGCTCCACCCTACTAAAGTTACAGTTTGGACAGCTCTGTCGATCAAACAAATACATATGGAAATCTTGGAAGGAACCAGTACAGGGGAGAGCTACCGAGAGATGTTGGAAACCGAATTTTTCCCATTCGCTAAAAAAAAAGGATTGGTGAAAGATTCTATTTTATGCAAAAAGGTGCAACACCTCATCGAGCACCTCATCGAACTAATGTGTTTGCTGCATTGCACAAAGTATACGGTGATCGCGTCATCGGCTTAAGGTATCCTCGCTTCGCCCGAGCAGGGAGGAATGGCCACCATGCTCACCGGATTTGAACCCGTGTGATTTCTTCTTGTGGGGTTATCTCAAAGACTTCTGTTACGCGGACAATCCTCAGACAAAAGAGGCTCTGATAAGCGCTATCCAGAAGGGTGTTTCTAATATTTCTCAAGCTAAAATTGAAGAGATCTTCAGAACTATGGAAACTTCAAAAACGCCTTGCGCAAATTCTGATGGAGGACACTTCGAGAGTATTTACCATTAGTCATATGCGAATTTGTTTGATCAATTCTTTCACCGTATGAGTTTTTATTTAAAAAAAATGAAATGCAGCTCTAACTAATTGCAAATAAATTTGCAAAGTCTGTCATGTCTACAAACATGATGGTCTTTCCTTTCCTACATCAATCAACAAAACTATGATAGTTTAATTTTCACCTATTCTCATTTGTCACTCTGTACATATGTTTATGCGTGTGACTACGTACAGCGAAAACCCTCCATAGAGTGTGGCAGGCTGACCAACTCTGAAGAAACCAAATGGCGTCGGGCCGACGTTGCCACTTTTTATTCACAAATTAATTATTTTCCATTTATTATTAAAATTGCATACAACAATTTTTTGATGCATGTAGGATGTAGGAAAAAAATTAAATGGTTATAAAAAATATTATTTGACTAAAAAAGAATCTAAATATGGTCCTATTATTCAATTGAAGGGAACCGAATTTTCGTATTCAGGGATTGGTTTTCTGCAGGAATACAATAGATTCTCCTCCACCTCACCTCCTACATCCCGTCATTGCTTGAACATCGGTAACAATTATAATAACAAATTAAGGCATCCCTCCCTATTTCTGTTGCAAAGTCGGCGTGTCCCATATTGTCTTGCCAGCTTTTGGTATGCAGACACCTCCAAAAAACTCTTCTAGAATTTGTAAAACCATTAGAGTTGAAAGAAAATCAAGAAAACTTCATTACCTAATTGATTAAATAATTAAACAAGTTATAGAAATTAACTTGACAAAAAATTTTTTTTTTCTCTTTCCTATACCCTCTCGCGTCTTTACGATTTTCCGCATATCCCACCCTCCAACCTCTTGTAACGTATTTGCCGAAGGATGAGGTGAAACGTTATTGATTTATTTATTGCATAGAATATGAATTTTGTCTTTTGACATAAATTGTCACAGATTTCTTTTTGTTTAATGGAGACCAGAAATTGGCTAATAAAACTGGTCATTCGGTTTTTCAAACGAGATAGTTTAAAAATTAGATACTTATAAAAATTATCACATACATTATGTATAAATAGAAGGGAGGGTAATATTTACAGGGAGAGGAAGATAGATTAACTGCTTTGGGGGAGATCAGGAAGTCACCAATAAAGTTATAGTTTTTACCTCTATCTGGTAGAGTAGTATCCCATTTTACAAGATTTTTATCAACTAAAAGTCAATGTTTTCCTTATATGTAATTTTTTTTGTTGGTTACCTCTTTTGGTGTCATATATAATTGGGATGTTGTTTGTATTTTGTATTAAGTTCTTTCTGTTTAGATAAACGAATCGTTCTGGAGGTATGAACCCCGAGATAAGGGTTTTAGCTGAATAATTTTCGGTAATGTGAAAAGGAGCTCCTATTAAATTGCTTAAACCAATAACTTTTGAGGATTTATAAATGTGATTTCTAGTTAGTTTAAGTGTGAAGCAGTCGATTCTGTGAACATTAGCTTCAGATAGACCTTCTGATAACTATGGAATTTTTTATAATTAGATTGAAGAGTTCTGAATTTGCTTAGACATGGTCTGAAACATTTTCTTTCAAATGCACGCAATATTTCCATTCGTCTGTTATTTATAGCTTCCAGTTTTTGCGCACATTAGCACATGCTGAGCTCATGTTGGGTGTGAATAGAATTATATCACATTTGCTGGGGTTAATTTTGAGTTTCCAGTTACGATAATAATCGTTACTATTATTTTATTTTATTACAGGTATTTTGTAGATTATTTTGTACCTCCGTTATTTTTATTCGAGCAGTATTCGCGATCGCAACATAGATGTGGGAGCCATCAAATGATCTCTAAACTAACTACTTTTGGGGCCAACGAATGATATCACTGGAAGTGAACCAATGATAGACATCAAGCAATGAGATCACTAGGTTCTCCGTGATCTTATTGGTTGGCCCCCAAGAGTAGTTAGTTTAGAAACCACTTGATGGCTCCCACATTCATGTTGCGATCTCGAATATGAGTAAATCATCAGCAAAAGCTAGCCTTTGTATCTTGAGCATTGTTCAGATAAAAAATGTTCAGTAGGGTTCGAGTATACAGGGTGTCCCAAGATGATTTGTACGGCTAAATAACTAGCTATAAAGTCGTTAAACGCGAGAAAGTTTCAGACCAAAGTTATAGGGCTTAAAGGGGTAAAAGTAATGAGAAGCGTATTTTGAGCATAACTGTTTATGCTTCTATGCTACAAGCATAAGTTTATTTCTTTTAAATGGGACCAACAATTTTCGTTTTACAAAAGTTGTTGGACTTGGTGAGACGAATACAGTGGTATCATACATGAAGTATTTTTTCATGTTTCTGTGCTCATATTTCAAAAAAATGAATAAGTCGTACTATGGTCTATCAAATCGGGCACTAATCGGCCCATTTTTATTTTAAAGTCCGCCTAGGTAAAGAAAGTTGAATGAGTTTAGAATGTTTTTGTCAACAAAGAATTATTGGTGTCTTGGTTATGAAATGATGAGCCTTTTCAGATAGCGTAAATTCATCAGTATTATTCAGTACAGAGTGAGTGTGCGATCATGCATTATTCGGGGATTGAAATCAGACACACATACACACACGCGTTGGGACTTGTTTCATTGTTCTCAATTTTTTGTAATATTAGCCCAAGAACATAAAAAAATACTTCGTGTGATACCATTGTATTCCTCTCGCCGAGTACAACTTTTGTGAGACGAAAATTGTTGGTCCCATTAAAAAAAATGAATTTATGTTTGTAGCATAGAAACATAAATACTTATGCTCAAAATATGCTTCTCATTACTTTACCCCTTGAAGCCCTATAACTTTGGTCTGAAACATTTTCGCGTTTAACTACTTTTTAGCTAATTATTTAGCCGGACAAATCATCTTGGGACACCCTGTATAAGTTGTATAATATAAGTGAGTTGACGGTTCCTTGCTGAAGGCCGTTTTTGACCAAGAAATTCTTGTTGAAGCTTATTGAGCCGCAAGGTACAATGAACTTTTTATCGTGAATCATGCTGTAAATGATTTGAATCAGATGAATACACTCTAACCACACAGCCACCGCCGTCGATAACTTGACAAAAAACAAAATTGAAAAAAAGGCAATGAATATCCCTTTGCTACCTAACTAATGAATTAATTTAAGAAATGTCTTTTGTGATTAATTAGTAACTACAAAGAGTAAAAATTCTGAAATTTGAAGGCTCTCCTCGAGTTTGCAAAGCTTTCAGAATTTGGAGAAAAACCAATAAAAACTTCCTGTCTAATTAATCATCAATTAACCATACAAATTACCCACCAACTTCTGTTTAAAAGAATTTAAAAGTCTGAAACTCGAGACGGGCATCAAAAAACTTTTCTTGAGTTTGCAAACTTATCAGTTTGAAGAAAAAGCAATTAAGATACCTCCATTACTTAATTAGTGAATTGATTAAAAAACATCTTAAAGATTAACTTTGAAAAGAAGAAAATTCTGAAACTCATGGGATACCTCTAAAAAATTCTTCTAGAGTTTGTAAAGATGTTTTTTTTAATTTATTTCATTATTAGCTAGGAAAGGTATCTTAATAACAGTTTTTTGTAATTCTGATGTTTGGTGGCTAATTTGGATAGTTGATTAGTAAATAAAACAAACAGGGAGTTTTTATTGCTTTTTCCTTAAATTCTGAAAATTTTGCAAACTCGAGAAACGCCTTTTAAAGACATGCCTCAAATTTCAGAATTTTTACTCTTTACATTCAGTGGAAGTTAATCGCCGAGAAGTTTTTTCAATTATTTCAATAATTAGGTAGCGAAGGAATCTTAATTGCATTTTCCGGAGATGGTGACGATACTATGGGAGTGCTCGTCTAGGGAGATTCCCATACGACGAGAGTTAAATCAAAAGTCGACCACGAACAAGTCACGGAAGTGGTTTGGATGCTTAGATCGAACCGTGAATAAATCACGGAGAGGGTTTAATTTCCCAAAGAACACTGAATCTGAGAGGTAGCCCAGATAAAAGCAAGATCATTCCGCTCCTGCGCGGAATACTCCCTTTCAGCAGGAAATAGCACTCTACTAACGTACGTGATAACTCGTTCCCTCTCAACCCTACTGCCCTAACGTACGTGTGGACGTTAGATGCGCCTTCACCGAAGTGAATGCGATGATGTGTGCTACGTTCCAAGCCCGTGGATTGTTCCTATCTGCTAATCGGTTCAGGGAATCGACCACCATTGAAAATGTGGAATCATAGTGCGATACCAGGAAGCTAGTCCGAGGAAGCGCTTCAACTGCCCACGATTCCGTTGTTGCGGGACATCGAGAGCCGGAGTGGCGATAGCCGGGTCTAGTTATAAACCGGAGCTGCTTGAAATAAACACAAAATACTGTACTTCGGAAGGACTAGGATTCATTACCCTCCTGTCGGGGAAAAACCTGATGAAGAGGTTCCCGGAGCTTTTGCTTCAGAGACTCCTTGATGAACACAAGATATCGTAAACAGTGGATCTTGATCCAGAAAGGTGAACTGGAAAAGATTCTCAAGTTTATCTCTATAAGAACACGCTTGATTGAAGAAATCAATCACGATTTTGGCAGACACAAGGTAATCCATCCCAAGGATGAAGTCCCCGGATAACGTCGGCATAACGTAGGCATTCATGGGCGTGTTGCGTTTCTCGAGCTCGGCGACACAAGCAGCAGTATGCTTGACGAGCTGGACTTTTCCGCCAGCTGTTATGACCCTTTTTGCAGGTACTTGCAATAGCGGGATTTTGGCCCTCTCAAAGAGAAGGACATCAGCCTTATTAGCGAAAGACTTGGTTACACCGGAATCCACTAAAGCTCGAAACCTAAGACCACCGAAGACTATGTCAACGTGGAAAGCTCGTAGAAGTACATCAGAGGCCATATTTAACACTATTTTGTTCGTAGGCATAGGTTTCGCTTTCAATGGCGCATGCCGATCAGACCCAATGTGGGATAAATCCAACGAACGCGGAAACAATCGTGGAGGAGAGTAATTTCTTCACTCAAAGTGCTCTGTGATGCAAGAATGCAAGCTGCACAGTGAGAAGCCGACTTCGGTATCTGCGGAATTGCACGTATGCACGCGAGATTTACGTGCTTCTGGTCTCGCTTTCTGGGCTACCAAGATTACAAACGGGACATGGGAGGGTGGTGACACCTGATTTTCGATAATTATAGCAGAAAATCCTACATGGCTCAGGGCAGTCTCTATGACAATGCCCTACACCCCACAAGTTTGGAATTCAGAGTAATGACCCCGATACCAGCTTACCGCTTAACTGGACGAAATAAAAGGAATACCTTTAGGAGTAAATCATCAGGAAACGGCACGAATGAGCGACCTTCCTCAATCCTGGTCAGGAATAGTTCCATGTCTTCCTGGGAAAGCCCGGAGAACTTCCCATTCCACTTTTTTATGGAGATGAGGAGATGCAGGCTCTTAGAGTTTTTGTCCCCTCTGACTTAACACACTCTCTATCGGAGATGTAGAAATCCTCATCGATGGGAATCACACGTCGAGTGGGATGATCAACAACCTTCTGAGGATGCGAGATTCGCTTAATACGATGGATTTCGCCCTCCAAGTGTAGAAGGAACCTGCCCTGAATTAGGGGGATTTTGTCCCTGTGGTTGGAGAATACCTCTCCCGTCCGTGAGAGGATAGGGTTGCCACGCTGCATTGTAATGCACCCCTTGCGATGATAGATAGTCTTCTGCTGATGCAAAAGGATAAAGATTTGGCCCCAATTGCTACCCCCGCAACAAATTGGTGCAAATATGAAAACATATGTAAGGAACTACCCTCCTAAAATCACGCGTATGTTATGGAATTGTTTTCCTGGTCGAAAAAGTCCAATTTTCATTTGATTAATAATTTGTTGATAACAAAAAAATTCACAGAAATTCGACTCGGGGACCGCGATATTTAGATTCAGCAGGTCAAAAAATATAGAACGCAGTGAAAACATTTTCTCGACATAAAACGTACGCTTACGGATTATCAAGCTGAGGGGTTCTCTTGTCACATTTATAATGCAAATAACATATACGAATTCACATATCAATAAGATGATCTAATTGTATTTCATTTCTAGTCGGAAAAATGCTTTGAAATTCATGCCCATTTTCTTACCAATCGTTCATGAAAATGCCCCTTCATGATGCCCATTTTTTTTACTATGACATCTGTCGGTGATCCTACTGAACCTTGTTCTCGTTCGAGTTTCCAGTACATCTTTTTTCAATTCGAGTTTTCGTTCCAGATTCTCGATGCTCTTATTTATATTAAAGGCATCAAGAAAAGAGGAAGGAGGCCGAACTCCGTACACTAGACATAGGGCAGAAAACCACTGAAATATACGAATGTACGAAAAAATAGCCGATGGGTAGAAACACGCGTTGGGTGTGGGAACCGACAAAATGACCGGTCATTTTCGGTCATTTTTTCCGTCTACCGAAATATACTATATACTGAAAAGGGCACTGAGCCGCCCGAAGCGAGCCGAGAGAGAGGGTCGATTTTGAGGGCCACCTGTCTTTGTCGTACCGTCTGCTCTAAAAGTATTCTCTTACTTTGGACAACGTATAGAATTTAGCATTGGCATTCAGTTCTTTTTGGTTGCACATGTCATTTTTGTTAAAATTCAAACTCATAACATGTGACAGTTGAAAATTTTATTCTTTTCCAATGTATACTAATACATGGGGTATTAACAATTCTATTACGAGTAAATTGACGTGGAAAAAATACATAAGAATGTATATATCCATACAATTCAATAGATTCTTTATTCAATTAATCGGACGGGAAATCGAAATACTCTGAGTCAGTATCGTCCTGAGTATTCGAAATTTTAAATTTCGGTATGTCCAATATAATTCCTGAAACAGAAAGTTGATATTTGAATGATATAAACTTTTATTTCAAGAGGAATGAATTCCTCAAATTCAAGAACATGCCTCGAGTTTCTGATCTCTATTTGATCTTTGCAATACTGTGATGAAAAAGTAGAACGTCCCAATATTTATTTATCCTTTTAGCATCAAAACAATCTTTAACACATTAATTCACTGCGAATGACTCAACCTAAGCTTCTCAACTCGCTTGTAACGTGGGTCGTTTGGCACGTTCTGTGTATGCGCGCCGTCGAGGGAGTGAGAGAGGTGGCCCCCAAAATCTACCCCTCTCTGGCTCGTTTTCCGTTTACGAGTCTGGCATTATAGTGTCATTTCCAGTATATAGTATATTTCAGTGCAGAAAACCGAGCTGATTAATGTTATAGGTGGCGTTAGGATCGCCCAGGGGGCTAGTTGGGCTAATGTAAGTTACGAAGATTGCATATTTTCCATTGAAATATTAGAAAATTATCAAGAAGGTATTAGGATTGTCATGAAAAACAATTTACAAATTGATGTAATGTAGAAAAATACGCTAATACATGAATAATGTTCGATGAAATTAAACCAGTTAAAAATATGTCGCGAATTATAGAGATTTATGTAACTTTGGTTGTCCTCGTGCATAAGGGTTCGCTCCGTTTGCTCTTCGTCAATAAACATCAGTACCTTTCTGATCCACTGAAGTTGTTTCGAAGCTTCTGATAGTGCCCCGAGTTCTGATCCGGTTGACGAATTGGTGATGCAATCTTGGTGTTTACTGCTCCAAACTCCGACTAACTCCTTGACTTCTCTCTCAACAAATAGACAAATACGTAGCGACTATAGTCGTCATCAGCGTCATCAAATATCTGCGCCCACCAACAGTTCTAGTTGGCATTGGACCACACAAATCCATATGCACCAGTTCCAATATTTCGGTCGTCTTGCTCTTTGATTCCTGAGGAAAACGTTTTTTTTGTTATTTTCCCTTCTATGCAACTTTTACAAACTTCTAACTGGCCGCACTTCGTCATGTGCATTCCTTCAGTCAATTATTTTTTGAATAGTTTATGTATCGCATTTGCATTACGATGCCCTAGCCTGTGATGCTATACGTGGATGCAGTCAGTACTGCGGCTGGATGCACTGCATGTACGCTCTGTTTTTCCTTCCCTCAAAACGTACATTTCATCCTTGACATCCGCGACTGCCACCTCCTGACCATCCTTTCCATAGACTGTGATCATTTCCTTCTCGACCACCATCTCATACCCCAGACGATCCATGACTCTTATCGACATCAACCCTGCATCAAATGATGGAACGTATAAAACTTGATTCAATTTTAATACTTTCGTTTCTCCAAATCTCAGACGACACGTGACTTCCCCTGATCTAATCCCGCAGACATCACTGGTTTGTTGGTTCGCAACCTTGACCTTCGATTTGTAATTCGTATCCAACTGTTTGAAAAAATTTTTGTCGTTAGTCATATGACTTGTTGCCCCTGAATCCAAAACCCATCGTCTCGATTGACCAGTATTGATTTTTGAAACGTTCGCTGAATATTCTGAATAAGCCTGTGTTGTGTAGTTGTGGATTTCGTCTCTGTATTCCTCGGCTTTCGTTGCCTTGATCGTCTGTTTGGTTTGTTGTTGTGATTTAAATTTCGGGCATTTCCATTTCTTGTGCCCCTTTCGATGACAAATGAAACATTCTACCTCTGAATTGTTTACCTTCATCGCTTGCTCTGTCGACCCATCCGATAATTCTCGGACTTGTCGGCGTTTGTGTTTGTTAAGAAGAATGCTACGTACCCCAATGGCATGGTCAACTCCTCACCAGGTCGAGTATCCAACGCCGTTACTGTTTCACTCCACGACTCGGGGAGACTCCCTAGAATCATCGCTACCTGTGGATTCTCTTCCAATGTCTGCCCCAGAGACGTTAGTTTGTCGTCAAGATCTTCCATCGCTTGGAGATGCTTCTCCACATTTCCACCTTCGGCTAGACGCATACCGCAGATTTCCCTCAGTACCATGACTTTGCTGGTCAAGGTTGTAACGAGATTTTCTCGTTACGGGTTGAAATCCCCTCAAAAAGATAATTGAACTCTCAAAATTGTTGAAGAGAGATAAGTAGTGACACCTAGAAGCGGCTGAAGAAAGCCGGGACTAGGTGAGATAAACCACAAACCAATGAAAGACCTAAGGCATAGCGGTTATGGGTGAAACCGCGACTCCTGGAGGTCTGGAGGGCGTACTAGACTATCGCCGTATTAGAATTCGCCCAGCATGTGCTAGGGGAAACGGGGCCGACGTACAGGCCGTCCAACTGAGCGATTCTATAGGCTATGTCGGAGTAGGCTAGGGACCAACGGCCAGGTGAAAGCACTGGTACCTCCGTGATCCCGTCGGGTTGATTGGTGGGGATAGGGTAACGGAATGACCTATCGTCGCCGAGATATCCAGACTAGGAGGCAAGGCCCTAGTAAGATTCTGAGTTAGTCGCACGCGAGCGCTTGAACCGAGAGGTTGAAATAATCTCTCGGTGTGCTGGAAGTGGTGGATGGCTGAAGAAGCCATGGTAAGGAGTTTACTCAGCGTAGCCTGGTGCATAACTGTGGCGGCGAATATAGGGGGATGCCCCTGCATCCCCCGCGCGTAAATCTGAGTTATTTCGGAACGCGAGGTGACGACTTCGTCGTGTTCGGCGTCATCTAGTCTCGGCGGAACGATTCGAGGCGTATGGGCCCGTGGGCCTGGAGTCGAGAAATCCTCCTGTCGGTCCGACCATACGCCGACGGTCTAGTACTACCCGGAGGCAGTGACGCGCGATGACCGAAGCGGTAACTGGTGGTGGAGAGAGTGGGTGGTCGTAGCGTGGGTAACGTAGTTCCACCCTGGTCAGATCAGCCTCTCCACGTCCCAGGCTCTGAGGAGTCCCGGCTGAATCGCAAGTAGCTCAGAAACTCTCCCGAGTAGAAATACTTGGAGAGAGGAAGCATGCCGGAGGAGTCGAGAGACCCTGCGGAGGAAAGATGAATCCCATTCAGTAGGGAACTTGTGCCGCGAGGCATAATCCACGGCTTGCAAAGGCCGTGGAATGTGACGGTAATACTCCTGGTGGACCTCGCCCACTCTACCGTATCACGCTGATGTTAGCTAGGCAACCCATTGTCCAGCCCAAAAAGTCCTCTGAGTGGACGAGTTTGCCTCAGAGGCCGGTTTTCGTCGAACCTCCCGTGAAGGTTCGGCTGGCACCCGACTATTGAGCGATAGAGATGGCTAAAAAGTAGTTTGGATTTTTCCTGGGTGAACAACCCGGGAAAATATCCTTACAAGGTCC
>NW_021680422.1:394424-418713 GCF_001412515.2 Diachasma alloeum
TTTTTTTTTATGCTTATTTTATATCGCTTCGAGTCTGATGAGACTATATGGCGATTGATCAAGACTTTAAAAATGGTTAGATCTCACCATTCTACCCGGCCAGGAATCGAACCTGGAACCTATCCGTTGTGAGGCAACGGCCTTAACCACTACGCCAGGCCACCGGGCAAGGTCCTTTTCTCATGGTGTGACTTCAACTTCTACCACATTTCCTTCGCTGTGTCAAGTTGACGAATCATACCGATTTGACCTCACTCGACCAGTAGTCCAATGAGTCCCTGTGCTTTTCCGTCGCGTTTTAGTCATTGCGGAGTCCGTGCACTTTCCGATGGAATTCCATCCGAAATTACGTCCCGAACTTCTTTCATCAACAACATTTTAATGTGGAATTTCCATGTTTGGTAATTGCTCGAATTAAGTTTCTCAATTCAAAATGCGCTGAGTCTCTCCTGATGCCATTTTGAAATTTTAACTGTCTCCAAGCGTCCTGTGTACACTTTCCACAAAGCCTTCTTCACTTCACGTCGACAACTTTAATGTTCTTTCCAATTAAACTCGACACCTATTTTCTTATTACCAATTAACGACTCATATAATCTATTGAGCGACCCATAACCTATTGGATATGTATCAGGGTACATAGGATGTGACTGCGAGAGGATTTGGAATAATAACACATGTGTACAATAGACTCGACTATTCAGTTTTATTGCTGAGACACGACTGACTCAAATACATCATTCCGGTTGATACAGGAATGTCAACAAGTGTTAGTGAGGGTTCTATTAGGCAGAAGGTCTCATTCTATTGAATATCGATATCCAATAAATTTTTGGGAAAAGCCATAAATATATCATATCCTAGCAAATTCATACGAACCTGATGTGGAAATTTGAATAAACTCTTATTACGCTTGCCACGCGATTTATTTTGTCTTCTATCATTTGCTGTGCCTGATGTGCACCGGGCGAATGCACGTACTCTTCGCATATTTCTTCCACTAACTAACAATTTTGAATAATTCGAATAAATCAAATGAAAAATATCTATCAGTGCACAATCCCGAATTAAAACAGAACTACCAATACACTCAACAGTATTCGTATCGGTGTGGTGCACGGGTGACCTCAGCGCTCTTACAAGGCCACGAGAAGAACTAGGGATCGTAGCCACTTTGAATCCCAGAATCGAACCGGCCTCCCACTATATATTGTGACGTAATTTTGACAGACTCACGGCATCTGTCCTCCGTTACGCAGCCCTTTGGCACCAACAAACCCTTAACCGAAGTTAGCTGCCAGGTCGTTAAATTCGGAACGAATCACCGAAACAAACCTCCGATGACAGCTCTCAAATGCACCAGGTAGCTCGTTCTTGGAGAGGGGTTAACCGTAGAGCTGAAATCGGGATGTAACGAGGGAAAACCAACTGAATAACAATAATCAAACAAATACCACTGACGGGGAATAAGACACACTTTAATACTGCTAGGCTTAATACAAAAAAAATAATAATAATCAATGATAAATGACTCGATTGGAAACCCCCTTTGCGACTCAATATAAAATAAACAAGACTCGATACAAAATAAATCACTTTCGTCCGGGAATGAAATTTTCTGAAGTTAAATATGAAGTCAAAATCAAAATAATCCAATCGCTGGATAGAAAAGTCCAACTGGCAGGAGTCAATAAGTATTAGTCCAAGATAAATAAAAAGATAGAGAAAATTACAGAACCAAGAAATTATCAAGAAATTCCAATGACTCGAAACACAAAATCTAAAATATCGATCGCCTACGAGACGAATGTACGCCGGCAACTAACAGCAAACCAAAACAACAGACTACGAAACTGGCAAGCGACACATGAACAAGGTCACGAAACCGACGTAATTAAATTGAATATAAAATGTTCCCGATGACGAGAGCACACGTTTTCACAAAATCAAATGCCTGCAATATTGATGTCTAGAGCTAATTGTTAACAATAACTAAATCATAATTGAACGCGACATCAGAATCCTAAATTCACACAACAAATGCAAATACCCCGTAAATGGACAAACAAACGAACGAGACAAGAGAGAGGCGCCCAGAGAAAAATAATTAGCAACCAAATCGCCGAACGGAGTGGCCAGGATTCCCCTAGGATTCTAACTCCTAGTTCCTACAGTCCTGCAGGACTCTGATTCCCGTGACATTATTCCAAAGTCTAATTCCAAAGTCCTCCCAAATCAGTCTCAACGAACAAAAATCCTCTTGGAAGTTACTCTCTAACCTCTCTAGGCAACCACCATAGGGGAAGTGTCGGTAGAAGAGAGGCGACACCCCAGCAAGGGCTTCCGAAGCGCGGCAGCTCTTCCCATTGGCGTTCAATCTCGAATGTCCATCCATTGGTCCGCGACGCATGCCCAACGTCCGAAGTGCACTATTCGGCCAGAGTTTTCCTCATTTAAAAATTACATAAAATATACCTCAAGGCCTCAAAAATCATAATTTTAAATTGCCGATCCCGTCGTGCCATCATAACTCGCAGTTAATGTCGATTCATACAGCTGACGAGAATCTCTTTCCAGCATCAAACCATCTCTCGCTGGTCACTGCGTCACTTCCTTCTCATTTGAGTCCAGGAGGTGGTGCCCTCACTTGGTAGGATATTCGTGCAGGCTCGTCTGTGGCCACTGAGGGCGAAGGCTCTCGGGACTCTCTCGTGACAATCCGGAGCTCCTCGGTCCCCCGATGTCCCTCGACGAATGTCTCCTCCGTCATAAGCGTGACAGCGGAATATTAAAAAAAAAAAAAGTAAATCATGATTTCGCTCTCGACTCTCGCCATCGGAAGTGACTTCCCGTCTGGTGGTGCAATCACAGACACGCGGAACGGACTCCAAAAACCCGAAAGGACTTTGTAACGAAACTATCACGTTACAACATATAGTTCGACCTACTTCCTCTATTCTTCATGATTAAGGATTTTCTACATGCATTCGCAAAAATTGAAAAAATTGAGGAAATTTTTTTTAAAGCTTCTCCAATCTATTACAAAACCGTATGAAAAATTCCCGTTTTTTTTGATACCCCAGAACAAAGTTATGATTTAAAAAAAAAAAAAGCAATTTAACCCGTGTTCTTATGGGAAATTCACAAAATCTTAGAAAAAAGTCGGAAAAATGCTTCTATCGTGATGAAACTTTGCACACAGTTAAAAAATGATCAAACGCACAATCGCTATATTTTTTTAAATCGATCAGATCAATAATTTGGAACGAAAAGTTGAAAAAACATTGAAAATTTTTGGTCGACTGAGATTCGTGCGCGCGCAGCTCCAACATGTGACAGCGTCGCAACAGTTCTAGAGATAAATGGGAACGCGCCAAATACAAAAGTGCATAGTATTTCTGTTGCTCCGTGGAGAGGTGAATGAATAAAATCTGTAAACGAAGTTATAAATGAAAGAAATTATGCTTCGTGAAAAATATAAGAAAGTACGATCAACGTTTTTTTTTATCACTTATAATACCACAAGAGCTTCAAAATTATCGGGTATTTCCCGATAGGTTCGTTGCAAACAAATGAAGGAGTCAACTTTCTCAGGTTAAAAAATCACGAGCGCGAAGCGCCAGTGATTTTTCTTGAGAAACTTGACGACTTCATTTGTATGCAGGGAATCTTGTGGGAAATACCTGATTAATTTTGAAGCTCGAGTGGTATTCGGGAGAGAATTTTTCCATCCAAATTTCGGCCAAGAAATTACACCATGAGACGAAATCAATCTGTCCGTTTCGGCGAACGGTTCACTCAAGTAAATGGTTTTGTTTTTTTATATAGTAACTATCAGAGAAAATTATCAAAAAATTATCAGTTGAAAACCCTGTAGGGTATACCAGGTGACGTCGAATGGTGGAATCCTATTGGCTGAAATTTGGATGGGAAAAATGCTCGTGTCAAACGGTTAAACAGTTTTCCCGTAGAAACGTAACATCGATGACATCGTGGCCAGTGATGAGTGATGAGGGTATGTAACTGGAGCGCACTTTGAGAGAGAACTGAAGAGGAATTTCCACATACACTGAACTAAAATATTCCACAAAATTTCACACAATATTTTTTGAAGATTTTCTGTTTCTTCGAATATCACCGTCAATGCAGAAATTATAATTGTTTTAGTTGTCGGTTAGAATGCGGAGGTAAACAGTCTAGAGTGGCTGGGGGGCCAATGTTACCAACTCGCCTCACCCAAATTTTCTAGTGGGCGACGTTGCCTTTGTTCCGGACAGGGTGGTCAGATGTGGCGATATATCGCCAAACTGGCAATTTTCGACATCCCCTGGCGAGAAATTTTTTCGATTAAACCGCCAGCCCGCCAATTTGGCAATTTTGCAAATTTCCTAAAAAAAATATGAAAATTTACCGATTTTCAGATTTTTAATTTTGGTGTTTTTGGAAATTACTTCATCAGTGGCCACTTATTCCTACTGTACCGACACCACAATCGCAATGCGTAAACGCGGCGCAAAGTATAGGCGCCCATTGTGGATGCCCCTCAACTGTTTTATCTCCAGCAATCACAATATAGTTGAGTTGTTGAATGCCCTTCAAAACACGGACTCTTGTGTTTATATTTTGTCGGTAGGCGAGTCGCTGCCGGTTTCTCTGCGTTTCTCATCGGTTCTTATTCTCATATAATGTGATAAAAATTTCGTACTGAGTATTTTAAACAATGGGAGTGATCAAAGGACAGAAAGGACGGTCTGGAACCCGGAAAAAAGCAGACAATTTTAGTGTTAAGAAGACTAAACCCCCAAAAGAAAGTATTTTGAAAGCAAAAAAAAATGTGGAGAAGAAATCAAAAGAAGCACCGAGGCCCTACAATAAAGCCTAGGAAAACGAGGAATCTTTTAAAGGTACGAGTGACTGACGAGTTTACTTATTATACATGAGTTCCAAAGTTTCTTTGGTATTGATTGATGAATCGATTATTTCACCTCACTCGTAGGATGGTTAACACGAGCTCCCGATACTATTTTCATTGATAATAACTGTGTGGCTTACTGCAAATGGTGTTCAAAAGGATTTCATGCTCACAAAACTGATCTTGAAACCCACAGTAAAACAGTCGGTCACCAGAAAATTGCCAAGGAGATTTTATGTGCTGGGCAGAGGCGTCTAGATCAATGTGGTATGATTTTTTTACTTCTTGTTAATTTGAAATAGATACATTCAACAGGAGGATCTCTCATTTGTTATTAATTTTCGGATGATTGTAATAAATCAAACAGCGGAATTATTTGTGAGAATTTGCTCATACCGCTCGGCTCCACTAATTTGATTCGTTCATTTTCTCATTTCAGGCGTCAGGAAAGAAACAAATGAAAGTAAGACTACTGACATTGGCTTGGTACTCCACGCTGCCTGCCATGGGTCAATACGTTCCATTGATCACCTATCAGAATTGATTCAGCGGTATGGAGAAGGAAGTGTTTTGTCAAAACTAAAACTCCATAGAACAAAAACTTCCAAGCTTATTCTGAATGTCATCACCCCAGGGCTTCTAAAGGAACTGATTGATGATGTTGGCAATGAATTTTACTCACTCATCGTTGATGAATCGACCGACGTGTCAACGACCAAATACATGGCTCATGGAATCAGATACTTCAGTAAAAGAGAGAATAAAATCCTCACTAAATTCCTGGGATTTACACAAGTTCACGAGGCTACAGCCGAGAAACTCCACATCAGTCTCCAGGCATTTCTTGCAGAGAACGAACTGGATCTCAAGAAGATGGTAGGAATTGGGACTAATGGAGCATCGAACATGTATGGGAGAAACAATAGCTTATTCACGCGTTTTCAAAATGATCTGCCTAATTTAATGCTCACAAAGTGTATGGCCCATTCCGTTTGTGTGCATCAAAAGCTGCTAATCAACTGCCTTCTGAGGTCGAAAATCTCATAAAAAACAGTAAGAGTTACTTTGCTCACAGCTCTCTACGTCTTGAAAAATGGGAAGCACTCTTTGGGAGTATGAACGATGGGAAAACACCATTGAGATTAGTTGCATTATCGACGACACGTTGGTTGGCTTTTACAATGCAGTATCAGTCATTCTCAAACAGTGGAAAGAGTTGAGAGAATTTTTTCATATGGCAGCTACAACATTCGACAAAAATAATTCTGAAGTTCGTAACCTTGCCGACGCATACAAAAAAGATACTGTCTATTTATATCTTGTTTTCGTGGAAGGTATTTTGAAGGAAGTAATGGCAGTGAATCTTGCGTATCAAAAAGTAAATACAGATGCTGCTGCACTTTACGACGATCTTCGTCTTTTAGTACTGTCGTTAGCTCATAGGATCTTCAAGCCTGCGTTCCTGAATTGTTAAAGAATCCAACGTATCCAATCGAATTCTCTATCAAGTTGATATTGCTGCTGCGAAGAGGGCCCTCGAAAAGTGATGATTCGTTTGGCAATTCACTCCTCCCTCTCGATTCTGTCGATTATGGACAAATTTTTTTGGAAAACTCACAGAGAACCACTCTGGACGAGAAAGAGGTGAAAATTGTCAAAGAACGAGCTCGATGTTACCTTCTCCAATTGGTCAAGGAACTTGTTAACAGACTTCCCCAGAATGTTGACGTGATTGAACGGATGAGATGTTTCTCACCTCAGATGTGCCTCTCTCCAGCCCCTCCTATCCCAGTTCAAGATCTTCCATGGGATTTGGCAGGTATTTCTCTAGAGAACATGCTCAAGCTCATTAAATATTCTCCAAAAGCTCAGAATTATATTTAATTTTTCCAGATGAGACTATTGACCGAAGTACTATTGAGATTCAATGGCGGCGTCTGCAAGGGATGAGGCTGGCGGATGTTTCCTCTGATCTAACTGAAGCTGCGAACACAGAAAACTTCTGGATAACTGTTAGGAGTTTTAAAAATCGAGATGGAGAACTAGTCTTCGAGGAATTGAGTAATTTTGCTCTCAGAGCTCTGATTTTACCCATCAGTAATGCGGAGATAGAACGCATGTTTTCAGTTATGACGATCGTTAAAAATAAGACTCGAAACCGTATGCTTATGCGGATGCTCGTCTCAATCATGCGTATTGGTATTCATCTATGAGTTTACGGATATTGTTGTCGCGACTATGTTCCCTCGAAATCAATGTTTGAGAATTTCAATAGTTCAATGTATGACAGGAAAATAATGACCACTGAATATCACCGTAATAATAATGACAACACACTAAGCCTTGATGGGCTCTAACTAAATGACGCCGATGAAATGTGTGATCTCCTCGCACAGTATGAAGAAACATGCGTACTGTCTGGTACATGATCTTAAAAGGTTTGAGCTTTTTCATAATCATTATGATATCGTTGTATTCCAAAAATTCTATTTTAAAGTTGTGTTTATGATATTTTATTCGAATATCAATTCGTATGCAATAAAGATAATGCAGTAAAAGTTGGTCCCTTTTAATTAATCGTTTATCCGCAGAGATTCCTCCTGTTTCACCCTTAAATCGTTGATCTTCACCGGTTCGAACCTTCAAAACATTTGACTTTCCTAATTACTCCGTCCAGCTTTCCAATTCCACCCTTGAAAACGTCTGACCCTCAATAACCTTCTTTCTATACAAATTTTGAACTAGTGCCGCCACTGGCGACTTTCATAGCGGGTTCCCCTTCTCCGACTGGCGACTTCTGGCTACTTCCCCTTCCCTGTTGGCGGCGAAACACTCGGCATCTGGCCACCCTGGTTCCAGACTGAATTTTCATTATTTTACCAGTTATTAAATACAATTATACAAAATTTTTAATGTAATTGACGTATTGCCATGATGAATATATGATATTAAAAAAATTTTAATCCCAGTAAAATCGCCAAATAGCACCTCAACGAGGTAATTGAAAACTCGATTTTTTCGTGTTCAGGGATTGGAACACTTACGAAAGTCATACCCCTCCACACCCGCACACCCCCGGCTACGGTGCATGTAGAAAATCCTTAAAGGATATGGATTCGATATTTGTGTGATACCTTCGAGAAATGATGTCATGCCGTGTTTTTTGTTTTAAAAGAAAGAATAATAATAATTTTAAACCAAGTTCATTCGAAATATCAGTTCAGAGTATATTAATTGACCTAAATCCAACAGCAACTAGGCAAACCATTGAAATCACGAACATTCTTATCATTACAGAAATCTACAGAAGAAGGATCACCAGTTGGACCTTGGCTCTTGGCTCTATTCATATTTGTTGTTTGTGGGTCAGGTAAACACTTACGTTACAAAAATCTAAAAATTTTCGTGGATTATCTAAGGATGCGGATTACATAATGAATAAAAGTTAAGAATAAAAACTCCGAACGGAAAAGCGGTAAACTGACTGATTCAATAACGAAAAAATGAAGAAACCAACAAAGCAAAGAGGGAGAAAAGCGTGAAAAGTTTCTCGTTTACTCCTTACCTTCTAAGTTTTAGTTCTCAGCTTGTATTGTTCTTCTTTTTATATCAGTCAATTCACAACCCTTCTTCAGAGTTTTTTATTTATTTTTTTTGCTTCCGAATGAAAACTTTGTGACCGTTGATTTTGCCGATTTTCTAAGTTTGCCTGGAAGTGGTGTAGAATGTCACGAACCGCCAAGATATGTTTTTTTTTAAATGTATGTATGTATATGGGACATTCCATGTCAACTCAGCCACACCGGATTTTTTTTTGTCTGGGAAAAATCATTGAGTAGGTGCATTTTGAACTACTACATATAGCCAGTGATCATGCAAAATTTCATTGCCCTGCCACTTTTTGTTTCTTAGATAATCATTATGAAACTTGAAATTTTCAAAAAATCATTACTTCTGAATGAAGCATCTGATTTTGATAACTAAAAAAAGAAAATTTTCGTTTTTTCTCGTACTTCAAGATAAAAAAATACTTCAGAACCATCAAGAAGCTACTAGACCGGTTTTTCGAGAATTTTGCGCGTTTTCTTTTTTTTCACTTTAGGGCCGCTCGATATTCAATCGAAATATTTTTTTTACGATAGAGGATGTCCTTATATGATATGAAAAAAATACGTCATAAAGGAAGAGCGAAACAATGCACCGGAAATTTTTTTTTTTCGAAATTTTTTGGTTTTTCAGTTTTTAGGGGAGATCCATCGTTTTTTTTTTTTTTGAAGAAATGAGTCTGTCAACCATTATTCTTCGTTCATATATGATGACATAAGAATACACCATCATGTAACGGAGAAAGAGTGCGCCAAAAAAAATTTTTTCGTCGANTTTTTTTTTCGAAATTTTTTGGTTTTTCAGTTTTTAGGGGAGATCCATCGTTTTTTTTTTTTTGAAGAAATGAGTCTGTCAACCATTATTCTTCGTTCATATATGATGACATAAGAATACACCATCATGTAACGGAGAAAGAGTGCGCCAAAAAAAATTTTTTCGTCGACATTTTTACTGGAAGGGTAGATAGTTGAATTGAACATTATCATCATCGGAAGTTTGCTAAATTATGCTCAAACAAATGAGAGGAAGAAACAAACGGAATCAATTAATTGGTTTATTATCATCAGTCGGTTCCAAGGCTTTAATTCTACAGGGTGTCCCATAGTATGTGACAAAAGTAAATTGCGTTGTATACCGCAAGGTGACAGCGCAGTCTAAAATCTAATATGTGGTTGAAGTGGAGACTCTCCACAAATTTCATCCATACTTCAGTCGCTCGCGAATTAGAACACTAAAATGGAAAACCTAACCATTGAACAAAAAACATTCCTCATCAAATCATATTACCGAAGAGGAGATTCAACTACTGCAGCAATAAGAGCATTTCATTCTAAGTATGGCACACACACTGGAGTGTCTGATTCGAGTCTCAGACGGTAAATATAGTGAATGAACTGGATAACCAAAATTTTTTTTTCTGTTTTTTTTTTCAACATTTACGCATTTTTCGACCAATTCATGGGTATTTTCAGGTTAATTGAGAAATTTGATCAATACGGTACACTAGACGATAGGAGGCATGAGAATCCTGGCCCTTCACCTACTGTAACCACAGATGAGGTTATCCGCACAACTGAAGAACATTTCAAAAAGTATCCAAATGATACTCTTCGGAAGGCTTCCCAAACCTTGAAAGTCTCGAGAACTTCACTTCACCGTATCTTAAAAGTTTTTTTAAACTTCCATCCCTATAAAATTTCTGTACATCAATTTTTAACTGAAGAAGCGATGGTTCGTCGTGTGGAATTTTGCCAAGAACTTTACAATCTTTTTGAATTCAAGGGGATGAAGGCACAGAATATAATCTCTGACGAAGCACATTTCTACTTAGATGGCTTGGTAAATAAACAAAATATTCGCTTTTGGGGGACTGAGTCACCTCACGTCGTTGAAACCAAGTCCTCACCCGAAAAAAGTTACTGCATGGGCGGCAGTTACCATAAAGGGTGTTTTCCTTGAATTCCTCGAGAGTCGGACAATCAATGATGACATTTACTGTGAGTTCTTAAAAAAGAACTTCTTTCCTTGGGCACGAAAAAATCAATTAGTCAAGAATTTCTACTTCATGCAAGATGGTGCCGCCCCACACAGGACTACTGGAGTATTTGAAACACTTTTTTCCGTTTACGGCACTCGTGTGTTAGGTTTAGGTTACCCTAAGTATGCCCATGGGGGCATGGAATGGCTGCCTTACAGTCCTGACTTAAATCCCTGTGATTTTCGCCTGTGGGGTTTTCTCAAGGACAAGTGCTATGAAAAGCATCCGACGACTGTGGAAGAGTTGCAAGACGCAATTAGGGATGCTGTCCGAGCTATTGATGAAAACATAATACAGCGCATCTATACCAGCTTCGAGCGTAGGATAGAGTTCTGTAGTACAAGTGATGGCGGACACTTGGAAAAGATTGTATTATAATTTGCCGAATGTTCTGTGTACAATAAAAAAAACAACAATTATTTACACTTGACCGTATTCAAGTTATTCGCAATTTACTTTTGTCACATACTATGGGACACCCTGTAGAAAAAAATCTCAATTTCTCGATTGATTTTTTATCACCATACGATTGTGTGGATGGATTACCGAGCTCCTATCTTATTCTATTCTTGCAATGAGGTAAGGAATTTTCACGTTGAATATATAGAAATGATCTTTATTCTCGGAATTGATATCTTCGGATTTCATAGAATGCCGCGGAGTGATAGATGTGCGAATCCAATGCGGGCTCTTGGTGAGAAGGGACACCTCGGTTATAATTTACGTTCGATTTCCTTGACACTACACGAGAAATTTCCTTTTTTACCATTGTCTGCGAAAATCTGTGGTCAATGTCGAACGAGAGCTCCAACTTATGTCATTCCTCCATCTGTCCCCACGGTTAAACTTGATGCTACACATCTTCAGCGTTCGGAAACTCCACCCGATATATCAATGCTCCAAGCCGAAACATGTGACCCAAGTCTGGATGTGATGAACAGTTCTCTGAGATCAGGTCGATCTTTCCACCTTGATGATTCCGGCATATCAATCGACGACGAACCAGACGATGAAGCTGAATTCGACAGTTCTTCTATGGATTATGATTCGGAAGATGACCAAAGTGACATGTGATCCATCTTCATCTAAGCAGTATCGATCTGCGAGAGAAATAGAATTAGAAGAAATGTTGGATGGTTTGAAGCAGAAATTCAAAGATCTGAAAAACTACCGTGAGCGCCTGCAAATCTTGACGGTTCATCCACAGTCGTGGAGTGCGCGGAAAATTGCTTCTGAATTTGGAACTACCAGATACATGGCGTCAAGAGCGAAAAGATTGAGAAAAATTAAAGGAGTGTTTGCTTCACCAATTGCGAAAGCAGGTCATTCACTACCCAGCACAACCGTCGAGAAGGTGCACAATTTTTACCTAGAGCACAGTCGCATCATGGCAGGAAGGAAAGATAAAATATCCATCAAGATCAATGGAGAAAAGAAAGTAGAGCAAAAGCGAATGATACTCGAAAATCTAAAAGTCCATCATCGGAAGTAGAAACATGCGAATGAAGATGCTAAGGTCGGTTTCACTAAGTTTGCCGAGCTGAGACCTAAACAATGTGTAGTGGCGGAAGAAAATTGCACTCACGTGGTATGTATTTATACGTATCATCAAAATTGCAAATTGATGCTAGCGGCAATTAATATTGCGACTCTAACTCAATATTCCCCCTGTCCACTCAGAGATTATAAAGATTGTCTAGCAAAATTGATGTGTACAAATTTAACCCCGGCCTGTCATCTGGATGACTGTAACGATTGTCCTGGAGTGAAATCATTATCATGTGAACTGAAGAAACTTCTCTCTGATTCTGTCATGGAAATGGTCGAATTTCGCGTGTGGCAAAGTACTGACAGGTGTACCTTGCAGACACAGACACTCCCGATGGATGAATTCATTGATCTTCTAATGGAACGATTGATAGTATTGAAGCCCCATCACTTCATCGCTAAAGANCGCTAAAGAACAATCGGCTTTTGTCAAACAGCGAAAAGAGAATTTGGATAATGGAGAAGTACTAGTGCATTGTGATTTTTCGGAAAATTACGCTTTTGTGGCTCAAGATGCTGCTCAATCCTTCCACTACAATAATGACCAGTGTACAGTTCACCCCGTTATTTACTACTATCGCGAAAAAAACGAAATCCAACATCGGAGTTTAGTCGTTTTGTCGGACAGTACGACTCACGATACTGCCGCTGTTTATTTGATACAGAAGATTTTAATACAGCATGTGAAAAACAACAGTGAAAGCGTAGAAAAAATTATCTATGTCACCGATGGAGCTGCACAACATTACAAGAATCGTTTTCAGATCACGAATCTCTTGCATCACAAGACTGATGTTTGCATAGATGCGGAAGCCCATTTTCATGCAACCGCGCACGGTAAAGGAGCTTGTGACGGAGTAGGAGCTGTCTTTAAGAGAGAAGCGAGATGTAAGAGCTTGCAAATCGTTCATTATGAACCAATCCTCACGCCAGATGCTTTGTTTCGATGGTCAAAAGAGAACTTTGAAGGAATTGATGTTTTTTTTTCACCAAGGCAGAATACGAGAATATCAAAACTGAGTTGAGAGAGAGATTTGATAGTGCCAAAGCTATTCCAGCCATTCAAAAACACCATTGTTTTATTCCGATACCGGGAGAGCAATTGTTAATTAAACGATATTCGGCTAACGAGGAGCTTTTCCCAAAGCAAAAACAAACAACAACAAAACGAAAAACCCGCAGAAGACACTAATCGTGATGTAAATAATTCATCAATGCATGTTGGAACTTGTCGAAGAGAGTGGAGAATTTCTCCATATTGCGAAAATATAAAATGTTGTCGTTATAGAACAATAAAAATTGATTTTTCCCATACTTTTTCGTTAGTGGAAAGCACAGTGTGTTGTTGAGAAAAGATTTATAGTCGTATCAATAGTCTATTCTATCCAGCAGAACAGAAAATGTCCATTGACAAACCCCTTTTTCAGTAACAATAATGCAACTCTCCTAAACGACAGACAAACGTAAAAATTTGGAAGAAAAATTTTTTTCGGAGCATTCTTTCTGTCTTACATGATGGCGTACTCTTTTGCCATAATATATGAACAAAGAATAATAATTGACAGACTGATTTCTTTGAAAAAAACCGATGGATCTCCCCTAAAAACCGAAAAACCCGAAAATTTCGAAAAAAAAAAATTTCCGGTGCATTGCTTCGCTCTTCCATTATGGCGTATTTTTTTCATATCATATAAGGACATCCTCTATCATAAAACAAATATTTCGATCGAATATCGAGCGGCCCTAGAGTGAAAAAAAATGAAAACGCGACAAATTCTCGAAAAACTGGTCTACTAGCTTCTTGACGGCTCTGAAGTATTTTTTATCTTGAAGTACGAAAAATAACGAAAATATTCTTTTTTTATTTATCAAAATCGGATGCTCCATTCAGAAGTAATGATTTTTTGAAAATTTCAAGTTTCGTAATGATTATCTCAGAAACAAAAAGTGGCAGGGCAATGAAATTTTGCATGATCACTGGCTATATGTAGTAGTTCAAAATGCACCTACTCAATAATTTTTCCCAGACAAAAAAAAATCCGGTGTGGCTGAGTTGACATGGAATGTCCCATATCCGTATGTATGTGCGTTTTTTTTCGGAAATTGTCCGTAAATCTTCATAGAAACAAGCAGGGGACCGAGTCTATCCAGCAGAGGACATTTGACTGTCTATGCGTTATCAGCCATTTTCTTTTATTTTATTTCTACCATTTCCATCGGTAAGGAGCTTCCGCATGGATCCGTAGCAATTTCCTTTTTTCAATAAAATATTGCAATTTCACATTGAAATATGAGCAATCTATCGTAGATTTACACATAAATCCAGAGTCCAGATGTAGAGCGAAATTGAGTTTTCCTTTTTACCATAGTGAGCAGAAGGTTAGTTGCAGGTGAACTTGTTCTTTCGTTGGATTGATTTGTAGAACGATGAATGAATGAATGTTGAATAATTGAATGATTGAATGATGAGTGTTGGAAGTGTCTGATATTTAAGAAGAGTCGACATATTGCAGTTTGGACGTAGGGATGTGGTAATAAAAATCGATAAAGATGCCAACGTCCTTAGCACGGAGTTTTTGCAACCACTGCCTAATATCAATCTAATATTCCCTTCTCTAATTCGCGCCGAGGAAGTTGATTCTGTCTTTACTGATTTTTATTTAGCCCTAATTCGGCTTATTTTCATGTGTTTCTGTTTTGTTAAGTTTTTTATGGAATTTATATTTGTCGCGAAAATGATCTTTCTCATTTCCAGGAGCCACTAAAGACAAATTTTTCTTAACACAGTATTTTTACAAAAATAATTGTTTGTTTTTTGCTTCCAAATGGAAGCCTTGCTTTTGACTGATTTTTCGATTTCCTAATTTTGCTTGCAAATGGTCTAGAATGTTATGAAACGTTCTAGACCACTTGAAATGAAATGATGTTTTTAGGGTCATGTCTGTATGTACGTATCCGAGATATTGCCGTTTTTTCGTTTTTAAAATTTTTTCATTCTTGTACGCGTGATAACTTGAGAAAAAATTAAGATAGCAAGTTGAGATTTGGTATGATTATAGCTCTTACAATATTGAAGGTTAGTATTTTAGATAGGCGCAATTCGACGAGCAATTTCGAAGATATTTAAACTTTTGTATACATCTATTTCATTAAAAGGTTGAATATTTTCCTGTATACACCCTGTATCATGCGGTTGCGGTTGTATGCCTGTCCCAAGGATAGAAAATTACTACTGATCCATTTGAAAGCTTACTACCAATGGAACTGGTAAAAATAATAAAAGAAAGAGACTAATGAGGCAAATAGTAACGGTCACATGCCTCCTGTCGCATAGTAGTCCCGGCGTCAGATGTTGAAACTGACCAGATTCACCGAATAATTCCTAGAGAAAAATTTTGTTTTCTATCGCTTTATTTTATGTTTATAAAGTAAATATTAAAAATGCGTACAAAAATTCAACGCGGAACATTTGTTTAAACAAATGAAAAGATAGATTGTAGCGTTTTTTGTGAATATCGCCGGTAACATCGATTTTACAATAAAAAACCTAAAGTACATGTTTGAAACATAAGTAAAATTCCAGAACATTCTGGTCGACCATCGGCCTACTTCGAAAATCTCCGGGACCCTTCGGGTCATCAGTCATAAGTCACCGAAACACGCGCGAATCAGTTTAGGCTTAGCCTCTCACCGTACAAGTCTATCTCAGGAAAATCACCTGTAGAAGTCTTACATCGCACCTCACTGAGTACAGTAGCTTCTTGAACCTCACCTAGCTCACTAGGAACCAAGTATATCACCGGTCTTTGTAAGATCAACGTTTCGTTCAGTACATCACCACAATAATTAGTTAAAATCCAATTATTATCAGTGATTCAACTTTATTAAAATTGCAGACAATCAGCAGTGATTTTAAGAAACTCAATCGTGAAATTTAATACCAAAGAGTGTATAAGTTATTTAACGACGTGGTTCAATCCCACGAATAAATAGTGATATTTTTATAATTAGTGTCGTCATTAATTTTCCAGCATCTCCCTCCACATTTTTCTCCCACATCCACCCTAAATCTAGTTCCTCACCAAACAGTACAAAATTATTTCCCATTAAATTACCAACAAAAAAGGTCTTTACATATTTTTTGATTGGGATGATAGTTTTGAAGATATGATCGTGCGGAGGAGCGCGCCACCCTCCAAATCTGACGCTGCGCTGTAACAGACACCGGACTACATGTGATGCCATTTTTAACATTGGAAAAATTATCTTTTTTCGATTATAACTCAGTCAGAGACCTTTGCATGTAATAGAAATAACAATAATGATGATGAAGCCAGTTAATACGAAAAATTCGCATGGTATAAGTTTAAGAATATCCCGCGTCGAGGGACTGGCAGATGTACGATTTTTCTACCTGCGGCCCCCATGAGTCCCTTTTAAGGCCAGAAAATGAGAAGGTAACGTATTTCGACTTGACAATTCTTTCTTTTGTTCAGTCGTGGGGGACGTTGAGGCCCAGGTAAATTCGGAGGGCCATTATTTCCTGGCGAGCAGAGGATAGTACTGAGTAAATCGTCGTCTCGTTCAGTTCAGTAACACAAAACGGATAGTGAAACCACGTGTTTTATATGGGAAAAACAATTATCTACTGGTGAAAGTACAACAGTTCACGAACGAGCAACAGCAACATTCATTTCATCAAGCCTCCAACGGAAGGATGATAAGCATAAACTTTTGGAGAAATGTACATCGGTTCAAGTGCACAACTCATGTAGGAAAACCTACAATATGAAAGGTCGATTGCTGCAGCGATAAATAGTCCAGTCCAATTAGATTTTGTATATCGAAATTAACCAAAGGGCACCAAATTACACCAATCGATAGCTAAAAGTGTAATTATTAATGTTTTAAAAAGTATATGCTCAAATTTGCCGGGGTGATTCACAATTTGATACAAACAATTGGGAATTGGCGACAGGCCGTCTTTAATCCTAGATATCTTTAGTTAACCTCACCAGATGGGAAAAAAAAATATTTATTTGTAGCTGAGAAAATTTCCTATCGGAGGGAGTTAAGAACTTAAAGCCCAAAATGTACCGTTAATTTATTATAAATTGTAATAGCAATTTCGGAGCAGTCGGCGCAACGCGTCAGCTGTTCCCCTCCCTGCGCCAGTGCCATGATTCACGTGATTGGCGCCATGCGCAACTTATTCAAACCTTCTGCTGCACTCAACGCAATAGCCCTCAGCTGGGTTTTTGATGAATATCTCCGAATCTGTGGGTGGTAGCCAAATTTTCATTATAAACTTGTTTGGTGAGGAACTAGATTTAGGGTGGATTGGGAGGTTAGAGGATCGTCGGTGTGAAATAATGGTTGAGAGTCTTGACCTAATATCAACGTGCATTTATTCTCGAGTTCGAACCACGCTTTGTCAAATTTACAAAAACAGCTTGTCACTTGTTGATCGTACTGAATTGAATTAATTGTCTATCGGTTTTGCACTGTGAGTCACTGGTTGAATGGTCAATAAATAACGTGATTTTCTTTTACTGAAGTTCTATCGCCGAGTTAATAGACGCTAATGTACTGTGGTCTAAACTCTACAGAGTTGAATTCCATTCAAAACGTGCTATACGACAGACCGTGATGTACTGACTCGCGTTGATTTACGGTGACTCTACTAGACCTGAGCGTTGACCGGGAAAAGGCCGATGATTTTCGTAATTGGCCGAGCTGATCGACCTTGGTCTTGTAGAGGTTGAGTTACGTTTCAAACAAAACTTTTTTGTAGATCTCTATTTGCTCTATAAAAATGGTCGTGACAAAAATTTTGCTATTCTCCAAAGTTTCCGAGATATCCAATGAAAAATTAACAATATTCAAAATATTCAATAAAGTTGAATTTTGTCATCCTTGAATTTATTTAGACCTCTGAAATTCCGAGACTATATTGCGACCTTGGATTTTTCTTCGAGAAAATTCTAGAAGTTTCTCAAAATTTCCAAGAAATTGAAGAAATTTCTAATTTCAGAAGAAATCTTACGAGAAACTTTGAGAAGAGAAATTTTAGAAATAATTCTAGAAATATTGAAAAAAAATTTCAAGCATCTAGAACTCTAGAAGGAATTCGATAAACCTAGGATTTTTGAAAGAATTGCTTCCGTTTATGAAAATTCCGCAGAAATTTTGAAAATTTCCAGATTTCCATGAATTCCGAGGGAATTGAAGCAAACACTAAAAAATAGAGAATTTTCAAAACTTCCAGAAATTTCGAAACAATTCAAGGATTTCTATACAGAGAGAAATTTCCAAGAGAAATTCTAGTACTAGTACTGGAAAAGAGGGTCAAAGTGACGGCCAGGGAAAAATTCTAGTGCTGGCAATGGACATTTTATTGGTGTACCTGTGAAAATTTCACCTTAGTACACGAAAAATTCGCAGGAATACCAATAAAATTTCCAGTGCCAGCACTGGAATTTTTCCCTGGCTGCCACTTTGCCTCTCTTTTTCAGTGCTAGCACTACAATTTTTCTTGAAAATTTTCTTAAAAATTTTCCTTGAAATTTTCGGAGGAATCGAAGAGACTTCTGGAGAATTCCAAAGAATTATGCAGGTTTGTCGAATTTTTGGAGGAAGTCAAGAAATTTCTAGAAAATTCTTCGAGCTTCTTGAAATTTCNAATCCTAGATATCTTTAGTTAACCTCACCAGATGGGAAAAAAAAATATTTATTTGTAGCTGAGAAAATTTCCTATCGGAGGGAGTTAAGAACTTAAAGCCCAAAATGTACCGTTAATTTATTATAAATTGTAATAGCAATTTCGGAGCAGTCGGCGCAACGCGTCAGCTGTTCCCCTCCCTGCGCCAGTGCCATGATTCACGTGATTGGCGCCATGCGCAACTTATTCAAACCTTCTGCTGCACTCAACGCAATAGCCCTCAGCTGGGTTTTTGATGAATATCTCCGAATCTGTGGGTGGTAGCCAAATTTTCATTATAAACTTGTTTGGTGAGGAACTAGATTTAGGGTGGATTGGGAGGTTAGAGGATCGTCGGTGTGAAATAATGGTTGAGAGTCTTGACCTAATATCAACGTGCATTTATTCTCGAGTTCGAACCACGCTTTGTCAAATTTACAAAAACAGCTTGTCACTTGTTGATCGTACTGAATTGAATTAATTGTCTATCGGTTTTGCACTGTGAGTCACTGGTTGAATGGTCAATAAATAACGTGATTTTCTTTTACTGAATTTCTATCGCCGAGTTAATAGACGCTAATGTACTGTGGTCTAAACTCTACAGAGTTGAATTCCATTCAAAACGTGCTATACGACAGACCGTGATGTACTGACTCGCGTTGATTTACGGTGACTCTACTAGACCTGAGCGTTGACCGGGAAAAGGCCGATGATTTTCGTAATTGGCCGAGCTGATCGACCTTGGTCTTGTAGAGGTTGAGTTACGTTTCAAACAAAACTTTTTTGTAGATCTCTATTTGCTCTATAAAAATGGTCGTGACAAAAATTTTGCTATTCTCCAAAGTTTCCGAGATATCCAATGAAAAATTAACAATATTCAAAATATTCAATAAAGTTGAATTTTGTCATCCTTGAATTTATTTAGACCTCTGAAATTCCGAGACTATATTGCGACCTTGGATTTTTCTTCGAGAAAATTCTAGAAGTTTCTCAAAATTTCCAAGAAATTGAAGAAATTTCTAATTTCAGAAGAAATCTTACGAGAAACTTTGAGAAGAGAAATTTTAGAAATAATTCTAGAAATATTGAAAAAAAATTTCAAGCATCTAGAACTCTAGAAGGAATTCGATAAACCTAGGATTTTTGAAAGAATTGCTTCCGTTTATGAAAATTCCGCAGAAATTTTGAAAATTTCCAGATTTCCATGAATTCCGAGGGAATTGAAGCAAACACTAAAAAATAGAGAATTTTCAAAACTTCCAGAAATTTCGAAACAATTCAAGGATTTCTATACAGAGAGAAATTTCCAAGAGAAATTCTAGTACTAGTACTGGAAAAGAGGGTCAAAGTGACGGCCAGGGAAAAATTCTAGTGCTGGCAATGGACATTTTATTGGTGTACCTGTGAAAATTTCACCTTAGTACACGAAAAATTCGCAGGAATACCAATAAAATTTCCAGTGCCAGCACTGGAATTTTTCCCTGGCTGCCACTTTGCCTCTCTTTTTCAGTGCTAGCACTACAATTTTTCTTGAAAATTTTCTTAAAAATTTTCCTTGAAATNGCAGTCGGCGCAACGCGTCAGCTGTTCCCCTCCCTGCGCCAGTGCCATGATTCACGTGATTGGCGCCATGCGCAACTTATTCAAACCTTCTGCTGCACTCAACGCAATAGCCCTCAGCTGGGTTTTTGATGAATATCTCCGAATCTGTGGGTGGTA
The DNA here is from genome assembly GCF_001412515.2 of Diachasma alloeum. NCBI lineage: Eukaryota > Metazoa > Arthropoda > Insecta > Hymenoptera > Braconidae > Diachasma > Diachasma alloeum. Next base: position 414,948 of record NW_021680422.1, read on the forward strand.
GCCAAATTTTCATTATAAACTTGTTTGGTGAGGAACTAGATTTAGGGTGGATTGGGAGGTTAGAGGATCGTCGGTGTGAAATAATGGTTGAGAGTCTTGACCTAATATCAACGTGCATTTATTCTCGAGTTCGAACCACGCTTTGTCAAATTTACAAAAACAGCTTGTCACTTGTTGATCGTACTGAATTGAATTAATTGTCTATCGGTTTTGCACTGTGAGTCACTGGTTGAATGGTCAATAAATAACGTGATTTTCTTTTACTGAATTTCTATCGCCGAGTTAATAGACGCTAATGTACTGTGGTCTAAACTCTACAGAGTTGAATTCCATTCAAAACGTGCTATACGACAGACCGTGATGTACTGACTCGCGTTGATTTACGGTGACTCTACTAGACCTGAGCGTTGACCGGGAAAAGGCCGATGATTTTCGTAATTGGCCGAGCTGATCGACCTTGGTCTTGTAGAGGTTGAGTTACGTTTCAAACAAAACTTTTTTGTAGATCTCTATTTGCTCTATAAAAATGGTCGTGACAAAAATTTTGCTATTCTCCAAAGTTTCCGAGATATCCAATGAAAAATTAACAATATTCAAAATATTCAATAAAGTTGAATTTTGTCATCCTTGAATTTATTTAGACCTCTGAAATTCCGAGACTATATTGCGACCTTGGATTTTTCTTCGAGAAAATTCTAGAAGTTTCTCAAAATTTCCAAGAAATTGAAGAAATTTCTAATTTCAGAAGAAATCTTACGAGAAACTTTGAGAAGAGAAATTTTAGAAATAATTCTAGAAATATTGAAAAAAAATTTCAAGCATCTAGAACTCTAGAAGGAATTCGATAAACCTAGGATTTTTGAAAGAATTGCTTCCGTTTATGAAAATTCCGCAGAAATTTTGAAAATTTCCAGATTTCCATGAATTCCGAGGGAATTGAAGCAAACACTAAAAAATAGAGAATTTTCAAAACTTCCAGAAATTTCGAAACAATTCAAGGATTTCTATACAGAGAGAAATTTCCAAGAGAAATTCTAGTACTAGTACTGGAAAAGAGGGTCAAAGTGACGGCCAGGGAAAAATTCTAGTGCTGGCAATGGACATTTTATTGGTGTACCTGTGAAAATTTCACCTTAGTACACGAAAAATTCGCAGGAATACCAATAAAATTTCCAGTGCCAGCACTGGAATTTTTCCCTGGCTGCCACTTTGCCTCTCTTTTTCAGTGCTAGCACTACAATTTTTCTTGAAAATTTTCTTAAAAATTTTCCTTGAAATTTTCGGAGGAATCGAAGAGACTTCTGGAGAATTCCAAAGAATTATGCAGGTTTGTCGAATTTTTGGAGGAAGTCAAGAAATTTCTAGAAAATTCTTCGAGCTTCTTGAAATTTCTAAGAAATTCAACTAAATTTAGAATTTCTGACGGAATTTCTCAAGTTTCTAGAATTTTTGAGAGGTTGAAGCAGTTCCGTGAATTTGGAAAGAATTTAAGACTTCAGGGAAATTTGGAAAGAATTTATGCATTTGTGGAATTTCTAAAACTTCTAGAAATTTCGAAAGAATTCAAGGNGGAGGAATCAAAGAGACTGCTGGAGAATTCCAAAGAATTATGCAGGGTTCTCGAATTTTTGGAGGAATTCAAGAAATTTCGAGAAAATTCTTCGTGCTTCTTGAAATTTTTGAGAAGATCAACTAAATTTAGAATTTCTGATGGAATTTCTCAAGTTTCTAGAAGTTTTGAAAGGTTGAAGCAGTTCTGTGAATTTGGAAAGAATTTAAAACTTCAGGGAAATTTGGAAAGAATTTGTGCATTTGTGGAATTTGTGGGGGAATTCAAGAAATTTCTAGAACCTCTAGAAATTTCGAAAGAATTCAAGGGTTTCTGGAATTATTAAACAAATTCAAGACACTTCCAGAAGTTTCAAGATAATCCTTCAACTGTCTAGGAATTGCAAAAGAATTCCTAGAAATTCGGCATACAATGAAATCAATGAAAGCAATGAAAAATGAAAGCAGAAATGCATAGAACATTCAATGAATATATTTTTGAGAAGAACTATTTAGTTTCACAGAATATAAAAAATTCAAAATAAATGAAAAGAGAAAATCATAATGTGATAAAATAATAATATTTAAAGTTCTCAACATTTCTTCAACAACAATGCCACGCTTTGATCTATCAAACAACTATTATAATTTGAATATTCATAAATTTCGCAAATTTATGGCAAATTTCGCGCGCATTCGGATTTTTAATTATAAGAAAACCATATGAAAACTCATCAAAATTAAAATTTTGAAGGTACAAAACAAAAAATAGGAAAGTGTTCCCCTGGACTTGTCAATTTGCATCAGAGGAATTATAAAAATAGTAAAATTTCAGATATAAAAAAAAGGGATCTTGAACAATAATAAGTGAAATTGTCCGCCGACAATTCAGTAGCAAATTTTTCAATTTTCTTTTGACTATTTTTTATTTTTCATTGAATATCTCGAAAACGTTGGAGAACAGCAAAATTTTTGTTAAGACCATGTGTTGAAAATCATCCCTCAGTCGGGCTAAATGTCGAATTTGGCTCGCTCGGAAACCTTCGGGCATCGACGAACACGCACGAGGACGATCGTGCGTGTCGTATCTTTAGTACGCCATCGAACCTCATCGAGTGAAAGTGCCGGAAAATCATCGCAACTATTATCGAACTTTAATCGCAAATCATCTTTCTTTGTTAAGTTGTATACAGTCCACTCGGAAATCATCTATTTATTAAACTCTGTGTTGTGTAATTTTCAGTGCATAGTAATTTGTTTATTAAAGAAAACTCATCAAATTACCTCCGGCAAATTATCAAACCGTTAATCCGAACCTCACTTTTCCTCCCGACCACCCGGCTCATCAAATCGTAATTGATTTCAAACATTGGTCCTTCGAGCCGGATAGTGGAGTGTAAAAGTGCGGTGTTGAAAGTGGATAATCATCAAGGACAGGGACAAGAGACACTGTGGTGAAGTGCAGTATCACGTGTGGAAAATCAACGCGTTTGTGAAATAGACGCTCTGTGTGCCACGAGGCAATTCGGGGTTGACAAGACAATCAACATGGACAATCACCAGAAAAAATTCAGTGCTATTCATCCGGAATAAATTCCTCAGAGGATTAGTGCTGTGGCCTCATCGAAGTTTGTTCACATCGTACGCTGCGCGAATTGAAAATCATCGTTGACACTCGGCGGATTTTGATACTCATCGGATTCCTTCATTCTCAATCCGTCCGACTTTCGGCAGTGAACCTCATCAGCGTGAGTCGAGGAGGCATCCCCACTCTCGCTACACTCGTATTACGTATATCGGCGTTCAACGTGCGGGTATCATCATCTCTCTCACGGAGTCTCAACGCATTCATCAAAATTCGAAAATCTACTCGTTCAAACCACATCACTACGTCTTCAGAAAGTCATCAAGTTTATCAACGCAGGGCAACTCAACGAATGAACAAGCTTGACAGAGACGTCAAGGACGTTGGCAGGGTCGACAAAATTTCGGAGAATTATCAAAATTCAACTTTGGAAAATTCATCATCGAGAGAACATCAACGCAATGGATCATCTACTCCAAGCCCGGGAAAGCAGGAAACATTTGGATGGAGAGGTAAATTATCATTTATCTTATATCAACTTCGGCAAATGATACCGCCCTCATCCATTGTTTCTTTCCCGAGGTAACTCATCTTCAAGGACATCTACAAGGTCAACGGCGATTGAGAGAATTT
>NW_021680422.1:419295-421822 GCF_001412515.2 Diachasma alloeum
GAGCTGACGCCTATGGGAAAATCATCGGAGAGAAAATCATCAGGTTTGAGAAAACCGAACTTATTGCTCAGCAGACCATTTTTGGCTGGGTAGTATCGGGACCAATTTGTCGTAACGACTACGTAGCCAAATCATCCTTCAAAACATCAACGCAGACGGCGAATCAATAATTATTAGAACTCCTAAAAAAGTTCTGGCTCCAGGAGGAGCTACCGGATACATCATCAACAGTTGTCATGAGCAAAGCTGAAGCCGAATGCGAACAACACTTTATCGAGACTCATCAGAGGGATTCGTCGGGACGTTATGTCGTGCGTCTCCCCTTTAAATCATCACCAGCCGCCTTGGGAGATACAGCATCAACGGCCAAGTAACGGCTATCTAAGCTATTGGGAAAATTATCATCAGATCCAGTCACTCATACCCTCTATAAGAAATTCATCGAAGAGTACGAGGCCCTGGACCACATGCAGAGAGCACCTTCAACTTCAGAACCAAAGCAGGCATATTACTTGCCTCATCATGGAGTGCTTAAACCAGACAGCACGACCACAAAATTGAGAGTGGTGTTCGACGCATCGCATCGCAGTTCATCAGGAGTGTCACTTAACGACATACTCCATCCAGGACCGAAGCTACAAGTAGACAGCTCCGACGTTCTTATCTGGTTACGTCGTCATCGTTTAGTATTTGGTGCGGACATTGTGAAAATGTTCCGTCAGGTTCGTGTTCATCGAGACGATTGGGATTATCAACGGATCTTCTGGAAAGACGACGAAGGAAAACTCATCGACTTTCAACTGACGACAGTCACATACGGCACCAGCTGCGCACCTTGGCTATCTCTGAGGGTGCTGAAGCAGTTCGCCATCGACGAAGGCCATCGATTCCCGTTGGCCTTACCGACATTCATCAAGGGACGGTATGTTGACGACATATACGGAGGCGCGGAGACAGAAGAGCATCTGGAAAACATCATCAAGCAGCTCATCGAACTTTGCATGGCGGGCGGCATGCCCCTGCAAAAATGGTGCATTACCACAAGCCCTAGAGCGACTCGGAATATCATCAGGATCAGCTCCAACCATCGAAGTCGAGGAATCAACGGTAAAAGTATTGGGACTATGCTGGCAGCCCCACACGGATACCTTCCATTATAAAGCAAAGACATTCACCGAGGACACCATCACCATCGCGTAACCTTGTCCGAGATTGCGCAAATCTACGATCCATTGGGACTCATCGCGCCGGTGATCGTCAGGGCAAAGATACTCATCCAGGAATTATGGCTGCTCAAACTTAACTGGGACGATCCACTTCCAGATGACTACAAGGATCGCTGGAAATCATTCAGAGAGCAACTTCAACACTTGAGTAGCCTATCAATACCACGTTGGCTACATCTATCGCCCGGTACATCGGAAATTCAACTTCATGGATTTGCGGACGCATCAAATCTGGCAATGGGCGCATCGGTCTATCTCCGTACATCCGCAGCGACATCGGGAACGTCTGTCACTTTGGTTTGTGCCAAGACCAAGGTGGCACCCCTCAAGAAGAAGACCATTCCAAGACTGGAGCTGACGGCAGCAGTCATGGTCACAGAACTCGTGGCTTATGTCAAAAGGGCTTTGGAATTGGACAACATCGAGATTTATCTATGGAGCGGCTCATCGGTAGCCATCACCTGGATCAACGGGGACCCTGCCCGTTGGAAGGATTTCGTACAGAACAGGGTTCTTAAGATACGAGATACCCTGCCCTCTGCAACTTGGACACACATCAATGGGAAGGAGAATCCGGCGGACTGCGCATTAAGGGGTCTCACCCCGAAACAACTGGCGGAGCACCATCTATGGTGGACAGGGCCATCATGGCTTGTCCTGCCACCAGACCAATGGCTAGCATCATCAATGGACCTAGCATCATCAAAAGAGGTATCATCAGAAGCGGCACAGGAAGCGAGGCCGCCCATCATCAGCTCACATCCAGTGCAGATTGCCGAGGCAAATGCGCTAATCATCAGATACTCATCACTCACAAAGCTACTGCGGGTTACAGCCTGGGTAAACCGCGCAGCAAAACGCTTCAGAAGACAGCCGCTACCCGATTCTCCACAATTGGAACCAGAGGAACTCGAAGAGGCGAGACTGTTTTGGGTCAGATACACGCAGCAGCTCTACTTCGAGGCAGAAGTTAATACGCTGAGGGACGGAAACCCCTTAGCGGCCAATCATCGTATGGCAACGTCGACGCCATACCTGGATAACGACGTCATGCGATTGGGCGGACGTCTAAGACGATCAACATTGGATCCGGAGGAGAAGAATCCCATCATTCTTCCCCGTCACTCGCCATTATCATCGCTCATCATCGCGGAGGCTCATCAACGGAGCTTCCATGGAGGAACTCAACTAACTATGGCACACATCAGACAGAGGTATTGGATCATCGGGGGACGAGCTCCAGTACGCTCCCACATCATCAAATGCGTAATTTGCGCACGTCATCGAGCATTGAGGGCTCA
>NW_021680422.1:421910-463323 GCF_001412515.2 Diachasma alloeum
TTGAAAATCATCCCTCAGTCGGGCTAAATGTCGAATTTGGCTCGCTCGGAAACCTTCGGGCATCGACGAACACGCACGAGGACGATCGTGCGTGTCGTATCTTTAGTACGCCATCGAACCTCATCGAGTGAAAGTGCCGGAAAATCATCGCAACTATTATCGAACTTTAATCGCAAATCATCTTTCTTTGTTAAGTTGTATACAGTCCACTCGGAAATCATCTATTTATTAAACTCTGTGTTGTGTAATTTTCAGTGCATAGTAATTTGTTTATTAAAGAAAACTCATCAAATTACCTCCGGCAAATTATCAAACCGTTAATCCGAACCTCACTTTTCCTCCCGACCACCCGGCTCATCAAATCGTAATTGATTTCAAACACCATGTTTGAAACGCAACTAAAATTCCAGAACCTTCTGGTCGACCATCGGCCTACTTCGAAAATCTCCGGGACCCTTCGGGTCATCAGTCATAAGTCACCGAAACACGCGCGAATCAGTTTGGCTTAGCCTCTCACCTTACAAGTCTATCTCGGGCAAATCACGTGTACAAGTTTTATATCGCACCTCACCGAGTACAGTAGCTTCTTGAACCTCACCTAGCTCACTAGTAATCAAGTACATCACCGGTCTTTGTAAGATCACCGTTTTGTTCAGTACATCACCTCTGTTGAATTAATTCAGTTTAAATTCAGTGACTCAACCAATTAACAGTGAAAGACAATTATCAGTATAATTAGATATTCAACAATTAAATTACCAAAGAGTGTAAAGACTTTTGACAAAGTGGTTCGATTCCACAAAATAAAGTGTGATTTTTTAAATTCGGCTCATCAGTAATTCTCAACATCTCCCAAGAAGCCAAGAAGCTACAGTAATTCCCAACATCTCCCTCCACATTTTTATCCCACATCCACCCTAAATCTAGTCATTCACCAAACAGACCATTTTTATAGAGCAAATAAAGATCTACAAAAAAGTTTATAATGAAAATTTGGTTGCCACCCACCGATTCGGAGATATTCATCAAAAATCCAGCTGAGGGCTATTGCGTTGAACGCAGCAGGAGGTTTTAATAAGTTACGCATGGCGCCAATCACGTGACTCATGGCACTGGCGCAGGGAGGGAAACAGCTGACACGTTGCGCCGACTGTTCCAAAATTGCTATTATAATTTATAATAAATTAACGGTACATTTTGGGCTATAAGTTCCTAACTCTCCCCGATAGGAAATTTTCTCAGCTACAAAGAAATTTTTTTTCCCATCTGGTGAGGTTAACTAAAGATATCTAGGATTGAAGATGGCCTGTCGCCAATTCCCAATTGTGTATAACAAATTGTGAATCATCCCGGCAAATTTAAGCATATACTTTTTAAAACATTAATAATTACACTTTTAGCAATCGATTGGTATAATTTGGTGCCCTTTGGTTAATTTCGATATAAACGGCATTTTCAGAGCTAGTTTGACTGGACTAAAATGCGTTTCAAAAGCCCAGCACGAGTCGATTAGTACGAACAGTAGTCTTTGACTTTAAAAACAATTGTTTATTTTGTGAAAAAGACGCTTCAAGTGCATAAATAAAGAATGAGAAGAAAAAAGTAGCCAACAAGCGAGATCCAGTTTGGAATGTTCGGACTCTTGATTTCCACACAAAACTTGCTGAGACAGCAAAAAGCAAGAATGATGAGTGGGGAAGAGAGTGGTTGAGAGGTGATACGAGTGGTCGGTGTGATTGATTTGGTCGCAGCAAAGGGGAAGTATCACCATTCATGTTTCAGTAAATTTAAAATACATGTCAAATCAGAAAAGTTTGCCGGTCGACCTGTGGACCCCAACACATCAAAGATCATTGATTTTATATCCACCTACATGGAAGAACATCGAGAGGAATGCCAGTTCTCCTTACGAGACCTCATCAAGAAATATGGAGGTGAGACTCCGAGTGAAACCACCATCAAACAAAAATTGGAGGAGAAGTACGAGAAAAAAATCATCATCACTTCAAATACAAGGAAGGAACCAATCATTTGTTTCCGAGATATAGGACATAAAATCCTTACCGAGGCATTTTATACTACAAAGAGTAAAATTATTGAGGAAGAACGGAAAAGGGTAGTCGCTGAAGCAGCAACTGTCATTCTAGATGACATAAGGTCGAAGGTTTATGCGGTGGATAAATATCCATCACCACCTAAATTTCTGGAGAATGTCGAGAGGGATGTACCTGAAACGCTAAGAATTTTACTCAATACAATCATTCTGAAAAATAAGAAAGGAAGTCCAGCGTCATGGGAGACTACAATCCTAGCCATTGCGCACCCCATCATCAAAGCACCACGACCAAGATCCTTCATTTCTTCGCTGCAAGTGGGATTGGGGACTGTGTTCAATAGAAAATATGGTGTCCGAGTTCTTGGAGAAGCGCAAGAGACTGGAGACACTGATGGAACTGGAGAAAGTGGAGGAATCAGAAACGTCGAGATACTAATTCAGCCCGAACCTTAGGAACAGCCCAAACGCAAGAGGAGAAGAATCATTGAATAAAAAATGAATTGATGTAGCATTATCCTGAATGAATGATTATTATACTTGATTTAATATCATAAGTGATTATTGCACTTGATTTTATTTCTCAAATTTGTTCCCTTGAAAAATTCATAATAACTATAGGAATTATGTTGACTAATTCATATTATGAAATGACAAGATCTTGTTATGTCCAGAGAAAGATTTTAGCGTCGAATGGACATGTTTTAATTGTCACATTAAAATCAAAGCTAAAATTATTAGATTTTATAATTATTGGACGACGCAAAGTTTTATACTCTTACCTTTTTCTAAAATATAAAGGAAAAGGGTTTGATTTAGGGATAGGGCTTGAGTTAAGGCGAATTTCGAATCAAGAAGTTTGGAGTTGTACTGGAGTCAAGTTTGAATTTAAATATATTTTGTATAACTATTCGGTTTACAAAAACAGCGTGATTTTATAGAAATCTATGTGGCTAAAATTCCTGTCACTGGAATGATCTGAAGGGTTCAAATTTAGGTTTACAAGTTTTTGTTACTCACAATTCGGTCTGTTATTTGTAAATTATTCGATGTGTTTGTAGATCCCTGGGTAAATCCGTAATTTCCTCACCAGCAATTAGTCGCACTGAAGGCTATTATGGATACTTTCACGGAAACACTTTCTTCTACTCGTTGATATTTTAATGAATTTTTGGCAGTTGAAGTTGAAGATTTTAAGAGTTTGGTTGAGACTGTCCACAACGCGTCACAATAAACGAATTCCTTATTTGCAAGAAAAGTCACCACTCTCGGTTAAAGAAATTTTATTCCCGGATAATTTCAATTGTTCGTAACTTACTATTAATTCAGTACTATCCCGTGTAATCGAAGGAAGGATTGAAAAACCGGACCGATTAAATGAACTATTTTCACCAGAATTGTTACTGGTCCGTCGCTGCTTCAAGACTTCTTAATTTTGGTTTTTCTGACATTTTTATATGAATTTTTGGGTCACTTGTCACATGGGCTCCAACGAGTCCATTTTTAATTGGTGGAAAATGTCGTATGACTTGTCCCACTCTTTTGATTTTTATGGGGAAGTAGTTCATTCGGTTTTTGGGGTCTCAATTAATCGGTTTTCAATCGTTCCTTCGCGTGTGAATCTTAGTATTAAGTAATTGGGGTGTGCTGAGTGGAATTTTTAATTGAGTCCGGGTGATGAAATGCACTCAATTTAATTTACCATTGTGGATTTGGTTCTTGATTACCTGAAATTATAATATAACTTATAATTATAATCTTACATAAAATTTATTCTAGTCTTAAATTCCTAGTACAAAATTTTGGACATTACAATCTCTTCATTATTTTATGGGAAAATTCCTAATTTGTTTATTTTTGGATCAGGAATAAGATGAATTTGTGGGCCATATGGTTCTTTAATGGAGAAATATTGCTTGGAGATAATTTAAATATTCAATTCCAACCGATCGATGCATTCGCCTATGCTAGCATTAAGCGTGAGTTGGAGGATGGCGCGCTCCTCCGCACGATCATATCTTCAAAACTATCATCGAAATCAAAAAATATGTCAAGACCTTGTTTGAGATTGAAGCTAAAATGAGATGCCGGTTGGGGAAAAGTGGAATTGTGGGAAGAGGTGGAAAATTAGAACACGCTGAATTATAAAACCACACTGTTGATGTACTTTATTGTGGAATAACCCACGCGTCTTGATAAATTTTATCTTACACTGTTGATTTTCTCGATAAAGTCAATTATATAATGGTTGAAAAATACACTGCACTTGAACAAATGTCTCGATAAACTGACTGATTAATGATTTGATGATTAACTCAATTCAAAGTATAATTTAACAAAGAAACAATGGAGAAGTTAAACTTAATGATATCGCGGTGATGTACTTGGTTGAGTGGTTACGACGATACTATATTGGGTGACCGGATTGTTTTCCCCCGGAAAAAATTTCCCGGAAATTATTTCCCCGTCGAAATTTCCCCGAAAAATTTTTCCCTTGGAAAAAATTTCCCCGTCTAATTATTTCCCCCGATTTTTTTCCCCTGATAATTTCCCCTGAATTTTTTTTTCTGAACATGAAAAACTGAATAAATGAATTTATTTCATCGTTGGAAATTAATGGAATACTAGATGTAGAAGAAATTGTCATTTTGGAGCAATTAGGTTGGAGTGAGTGCTAAATTCTTCAATGGCGAAAATCTCCGGTGGCCAAAATCTCCGGAAAGAAATCATCGCGAGAATGTATAACTAGCGCTGCCGGTGAGCAGAGCCGATACTGGAGCTCGAGTTTATTCAATTTTATGTCGCGCCGTGCAATAAGTCGAGTTTATCGCACGCTGCGCTTTGCGCAGCTTGCTCAAAACTCGACTTCTGCACGACTTGACATAAACATTATAGAGCACTCGGTAATAAATTTCGTTTTCAACGAATGTGTGTACAGACCTCGCCTTCGGCTCGGCCTGTAAACTACACATTCGTTGAAAACGAAATTTGTGCCCTTGTACTCTAATGTACTATTCAGGGACAAGTAGAGGGAAGAGAGAGCCCCAACTCTTAGAAATAGAAATAAAAATGGAAATTATTATTATTATTCTTTTTTTTTTTACTCTTTTCTGTGGGTTATTAGGCCCAGCACCGACTTTGTCATATATTCACATACACTCCTCCCCAACGTCCCTAATTATTATTTTTTTTTTCTTTCTCAATGTCAAATAAAAAATAGATTTGAAAAACATTTTTTTAAATTACCATGTAGTCGATGGGGTTTGTTCTGAATTTCCTCTTCTTTTCCCCTCGCGAACAAACGATTTTTGAAAACATGCAAAGCGAGGAAAATCTGAATGATTTTATTTGGGGAATTTTTTTATGTCATCCATTAGGGTCAAATGGTACAAGTAGAATCGTATTGGTCGAACTGTATAAATGAAATGACGAATTTTTTTTTACTTCTCCTTTTGTGCCGTTTGTTAGGCATATCTCCCATATGATCGACAGAATCGCTTACGTGTGCTGATGATTCATAACTTTTACATTAATTATTATACGCGATTAGAGAGATGATGATGAGTATACCACGGGGTGTTACTTCCTGAAAAATAGGCAAACCAATGAAAGCAAACATTGAGATGAATTTCTTTTTTTTTTTTCATTTTTCGGATGATAAGAGGTGACACTTCGAAGTAATTAAATATTAGTCACCTACATTATCGCGTTGAGAATTTAATTGAAAAATTTATTCTGACGATTCTTGGACTAATTAATGTTCCCAATAATAGTGGGACATTGGAAGACGTACTGAACATGATCTACATGAGTGAGGCCCCGCAATTACGATGATTTACTATCGAAGTGTTGAGACGCGTCGAGTAAACTGTTTATTTTTATGTCAATATGTTCGAATTATTTACGCAGAATATGTCAAAAGATTTTCTTGGTATTTAATGAAATTATCACCAAAGAAGGTCTTCCAATTTTTTCTTTCACTACTACTCTGCTCCATCAATCATTCAATCAACTTGGCCAACTGATAGTGTGTCAAGAGGCAAAATATTACTACACAAGATTTGTTTCCACCATTATTTTTTATTTATTAAATCACGTATGGAATGCAAAAAGCAATTGCATGCCCAATTTTTCTTCTCCTCATTTGATCAGTGAAAATTAGTCTTATTCTAGCTAATTATCACTCAATACATTATGCTCTAATTCAGGAATATTTCACCAAAACTAAATAATTAACTCTCCACTTGATTCATTAATCCGCTTTTGAGAGAGTGAACAGGGAACAATTCAAGAACAAATTTCCAGAATTTGCCTTCTAAAACTATTAGCGTGAGTGACATCCAGATAGTAATCCGTGTACAATTGCCATCAATTAAATAGACATATATAACTATTTATGTATATTTTTTCATCACGAATTTGAAAGAACACGGAGTCATTTCATCTGACATCTCTATCACCCAGGACTCTTTCTTTCCCTTCGACTTTTTTACTTTCCTCTTCAGTTTAATACTCTTGGACCTCTTAAGTTTCTTTCTCTTCTGGCCTTGAATCTCTCCATTCTCTTTATCGTCTGAGCTTTTATTCCTACAATCCATCATTGGTGAATTTATCCCTTCATATTCCCCAAATTCAAAATTCTCACTCGCCATTTCTTCTGGGAGCGGAGCTGTGGAAATAGTCTCTTGAGTAGTCGCAGCAGCTGTATCTTCTCTTGTCTGTTCAGGTTCAGATTCTCCAGGTGAGAGAGTTCTTTTTCAACCTGAGCTTCTAACAATCCTATCTTCTGTTTGTATTCTGTAACAGGATTAAATATGTATGTATTGGATAATATATTCTACGAACACACCCTTGAAAAAATTTCATGGAAAACCCAGCGCATTTGCTAGACAATTCTATGGAATTTCTATTGAACTTTCTATCAGTCTTTGCCCGCTCCTATTGAAATGTTCAGTGGAAAAAATTATGTAAAAAAAAGGTAAAAGACTTCAATTTTTCTATACAACTCATTTTATTGAGATATTTTCTATAGAATTTTCTCGGCTCCAAATTTCTAATTTCTTTTCATTCGATTTTTCTTTTCTTTTCATCAAGAAAATGAAACTAAAAAATCGGAAAATTTGAGCCGAGGAAATTCTAAATGAATTATCTTGATAGCATAAATTGTATAGAAAAATCGAATTCAATTAATTTTTTCTATAGAATATTTTCTAGTGAACATTTCAACAGAAACGGCCAAAAACTAATGAAAATATGATAGAATTGTCTATCGAATTCGCTAGGATTATCTATAAAATTGTTTCATACGTGCAGGCTCGCTCAGAACGTCCGTCTAATCAAGAGTCATCGATCTAATAATTCACTTCTTTTGAAATCAATAGTCGTTGCCATCCTGTCGAGGAAGGCGAATGGACTCAGCATATTTCTTTCAAATAATTCTCTCTGCTGTCTTATGAAACCTTCCTTCACCATATCTTCCTTCCTTATTCTTTGTTTAGTCATTCCTTCTTTCATAACGTCGAAATCGTTGGAAATGCTTTGTTGACATTGTGAAAGAGCATCGAAAAACATTTATTTCACTGGTTGTATAATTATTATAGATCGTCGAATTGATTTCTACTATTGCTAGCGAGTGGGTAATTTTCAGTGTTCAACAATTTACAGTAGACTCCCGTATAGTCACTCTCGTTATAGTCGCGTTTATTCTCAACTCAATTTATCGTGGCTCGAGCGCTTTCCCCACTATCACCTACAGGGCCCTAAATGTACTCCCTCCAGTGTTTTCGTTTAAGATTTCTTCGAGGAGGTATTGTTGTGAGCGCGTGGGGGTGGTAGGGAAATATTGTCGCATTCTGAGACTTGATTTCTCCTATACCCCCAGGCACGTCACTATAACATTCTGCCATAAAAGTCCACTGTATGCACCCAAAAAAAACAAGCTTTATTTTGAGACTTGTAATCTCACATTGAGATTTTCAAATGTCTCAAATTGAGACTTTCAACAATTTCGAGTTGAGACTTCCAGAACTCTACTGGAAGAAAAAATTCAAGTTGAGCTCCAAAAGTCCTAACTTGTGGCATGGAGAAGTGTCAACTCGAATCTATGAAAGTAAAAAATTGAGACCTTCGAATGTAAAAAATTAAAACTTTCCGAATTCTCAACTCGAAACTTTCAGAATGCTTCAACTGATATCTTTAAATCTTTCGACTTTCGAAATTCTCAACTTGAGTCTTTCAGACTTAAAATTAAGACTTTTAAAAATCTTATTTCAAAACCTTTGAAATCTCAAAAAAGGTATTATTTTTTGGGTGTATTTTCGTCGTTGTCGCTTCTAAGCAACTTCCATTTTACTCATTCAATTTTTTCATCAAATTATCTGATTTTCTACTAAATCTTAGTGGAAATTCAACTCAAAATTGGATTTTACTCACTGACGAATGCCCATGGCTTGGGTTCCTTTCCAAATTTGGCGTTCATCGTACGATTTCTCGACTCTGCCGGATTGTTAGTACGTCTCACTGCACCGAATACCGATCATTCACTGGGTTTACATATGACAAGCCATTGTCTCTCAAAATAACCAAAAAATTCTTACATTTCATCTCAAACATTTTGATCATTAATTTTCTCTTTTCTTGTATTGTATAATGGCTCGATGTATTGCATTTGGCATCAGAGGGAGAGCCACGATGAGATTCAAACTTCTTTTAACACTTGATCGAACAATTTTCTCTTTGGCAGTTTCCTTACCTACTTCTTTTTTCTTAATTCTCTTTATTGCACCAAACTTGAGAGCATTCGCCCATATCAACTGAAAAAAATGTATTCATCAATTGTGGGAATTTTATTCTATTCTTGGGATCATTCTGAAAATTGAGAATTATAACTTCATGATTTTTTTTTCAGTAATGGAAAATTCTATTTCCTTCTATCCAAAATTAGAATTTATTCAAGTACTACGAATGTTCCATTTTTTTACCCTTTCGTAGTGAGTAAAGCCTAACGTCAGTACTGCTTCTAGTACCACCTTCACTACTGAATTTCGAGGTGCTTTTTCAAAGTCGACATGGACGTTGATTTGAACTTTTTTAAGCTCTGAAGCTAATACATTAAAGACATATTCTAGGACTGCATCGTATGCTTCTTCAGGCTTTTTTTGCATTAGAGCATAAATTATTGGCAGCGTCTACAAATTTAATGAAAAGTAAATGGATCAAATTGTACATGAAAAAAAACAGTCTTCAATCCAGAATGAGGTTTTCCTTAAATCGATAATATAAATTAGTGTTACCGCAAGAGAAAAACCAAGAAAAGATCTTGATACATGATTTCTCCGCAGGTATTAGTCAGAAATAATTCAAACAAAGATTTTATTGGCCAAATTGGTCGGGAATAATGCGAAAAAAAATGTATATCCAAAGCAGTGATTGCAAGGGTCATAAGACAAGGACATAACTTTTTTGGTTCCCAAGACAATACAAGACACAAGCCGAAAAAGTTATGAGTCCTTGTCTTATGACCCTTGCAGTGCTTACTTTGGATATACAATTTTTGTACGCATTATTCCTGACCGATTTGGTCAATAAAATGTTTGTTTGAATTATTTTTACACAATTATTCGTTTGTTTCCATTATTTTTGACAAATATCACACCCTTTAAGTTTTCCTTCTTCTGAATGAAGAACTATCATTCGATATCTGTCTTTAAAAAATGACTCACGTGGTTTAAGAGACAAACATGGACAATCAGATTTAGTTGGATCCCTAATCCACATAGTTTCGAGCGAAACGTATCATTCATAAATCCATCGGTATTATCCTCGACGTCATGCAAAAACCTCTCAATAAAGTCACGGTCTCCGAATACTACGGATTGAGATCCGTCTTCACCGACCACCATTTTTACGTCTAAATGCCCAGACTTATATCGAAGTAGCCCTTTCCCTGGGTCTTTACGCATTGAGTCGACGAATTCAGTCAGATCATGAGGTATAGGAGGATTATTTGGTGCCTTATGGTAGCATAGCGTTCTTTTTACATTGTCGAATGCTAACTGGCAGTTTGTGTACGTCCAGTAGTGGCTGCTCGTGCCATACCGAGAAGCTCATATACTCGAACGAGCTGGAGCTGAAATTCGCGCAGGTTTTCGGAAACGAGTGCTTCGACAAAATTGGGACTATATTATTGCTTTTTTGTTCTTTTTGCTTCCGAATTGAAGCATTGTTTTTTTCGGGATTTTCCATTGTCCAATTTTGATTAAAAATGATGTAGAATGTTATAAAACGTGAAGATATGATGTTTTTAGGGCCATGTCTGTATTTATGTGTGTGATAATTCGGGTACTGGTGATCTATTTTTAGAAAATTTGACTCAGCCTGATCGATTAATTAGTTCTTGAGATATAAAAATTTGGTTAAATTTTGTTTTTCCTCAATATCTCGTAAACTAGTGCCTCGATTTGAATTTTTCTTTTTTTCAAAATACTCGGCTCAATGGCCTCTACCAATGAAATATACACATCGATTCGGATAAATTTCGGAGATATTGCCGTTTCTCTGTGCTTCCGGACATATTCAACCTTCTGCGTTAAAGTATTTTATCAGATATCTCACGGACTGTTTGACGGATTGTTATTTTTTCAAAATATTCGGCTCGACGGCCACTATCTGGATCAATCAAAATCAATCAATCAATCAAAAAACTCGTCCATGAAAAGTTTTGGAGATATTGCACTTTTTCCTTTTTTTTGTTGTGCGCACGATAATTTGAGAAAAAATCGGAATAGCGTTGTAATTTGGTACGATTAGAACTCTCATAATATTGAAGGTCCTTATTTTGTATGGGCGAAATCGGCCGAGCCGTTCTGGAAGTATTAAACAATTTGTATAAATGTTTTTTTCAAAAAGTTAAATATTTCCCTGTAGAAAATTCAATGTAATTTTATTTTCCTCTTCTTGAAATGGAATTGGTAGGAATTGACAATACAGGTTATTGTCAAAATTTTGCTACTTCTGTTAGATTTCGAGATATTCATAAAAATTCGTCTCATTCTGATTCTCGTCATTCCCTTTCTCTCTCGATCTTTCTCTTCTGAAATACAATGGCCACATTTCGATGTGTGCTATCAAATTGGTTTCTGAGTTTTTGATTTTTTTATAGGGCATTTACATTAACGGATTACATGTTTTTATCAATTATACATATTAATTAACAGATATAAAAAAATATATTTACACTTACCCCATGAACGATATATTCACTCGATTGAAGAACACAAGGTCAATGTCAGTTGAAGATTTTCCACCAAAAACTTACGGAATTTTCGAAAAAAAAAATTGATTGAATAAGTTATAAACGTTCCAGCGGAAAATAAATACGGTAAATCTCGAAAGGTTTCTTTCGAAGCCGAACAAGGCTACTGTATGCAATTGAAAAAACGAAAAACAGAGGGAAAAAAAATGAAATTCCACTTATGTTCTTATTTTGAGAAATGATGCGAGCGGGCAAAAAGGGGAAGTGTATCCATCGATCAGGAGGGAGATGGATGACAGGCCTGATTAATCGCACAAAAAATGGCAAAGATATAAAAAAATGATTATTTTATTTCATTTTTTTGGGAAATGATTCAATGGACGAGAGGGCCACATAGATACGTAGATATTTTTGTTGAATTGATCGATAAAATGCCTATCAAAAGACAAAAGAAACCGGAAAAAGTCTCCTCGAGAAGGGCGGGGGTAGCGCATATGCAGATCCGTCGATAAGTAGATAATACTAATATAATATTTTTTTTCCGTGTTGGGACTAATAAACCCCCAAAAAAGTGAATTAAAAAGAAAAATAATGATAACAATTTCCATTTCGATTTCAATTTGCCACTGGCACTCCACCCCCCCCCCCTTCCCGGCGGAACCCATTCAAAATCAGAATTATACGACGAAAAAAAAAAGTTATTTAAACACATAGAAAAAATAAATGATTGGGACGCAGGTTGTCAAGATGAGGAGTGTCTGTAAATACACGAGTAAGTATGTGCTAGGCCTAATAACCCACAGAAAAAAGTAAAAAAAAAAAAATAATAATAATTTTTAAAATTTTTATTTCTATTCCCCAATTCGAATTCCACTTCTCCCCCGCCCCCTGCCTACTGAACCCATTCAGAACCGGAAGTTGATATGATGACAAGAAAAAGGTATTTAAACAAATATAAAAAAGTTTAAGCGTGGGGCTCTCTTTTTCCTCTACTTGTCCCTGAAAATTGAATAAACTCGAGCTCCAGTATCGGCTCTGCTCACCAGCAGCGCTAGTTATACATTCTCGCGGAAATGATTTCTTTTCGGAGATTTTGGCCATCGGAGAATTTAGCACTCACCCTTAGGTTGTTGTCTTCTTGAATATACGAACACACATACCCACTCCGTTCATTTTAAAACAAAAATATACACGTACAAGTAAATCTTGCTATAATACAAGTGAAATTATTGGGGGAAGGGTCGATCGAATGGCGTGAGTTTGATGTATCTACGTGAGTGAGAATATTCAGTGTGCCTTGAGGTTTTGTGATGGCAACAAGTGAGTTAATTGTTTGTTTATTAGGACAAGAGATTGATTCGAATCTTTTTGGGGATTTATTTTGATAATGTTGATTGATAAATGATAGTAATTGAGTGATTTATGATGGATTGTGAATGCTTATCGTATTGTACTGATTATGTAGGCATGAGAATTAGGTTTGAAATTTGGAAAAAAATTGTTTTGAAAATGTTGAATTCTGATTTGGGTTTGAAAGATTGAGAGACGTAATAAATTGAATTGATATTGGTAATACGTGTATGTGTAACCTTCATGTTGAGCGGTAAAGGGAAATGATTCCGGGGGGAATTTTTACCGGGGAATTTTTTTCAGGGGAAAACAATCCGGGAACCACTATACTGTGGTTAGAGTGACCCTCTCGGTGTCTAGAACGATACTTCTGACTTTCGGCGATTTTCTTCATAGCTGAGCGTGACCCCGAAGGGTCCCGAAATTTCTCGAGATTTTCGTTGAGTCCGGTGACCGTTTGACTAGTTTGAATAACTGAGTTTCAAACAGACCTTTTTTGTTGGTAATTTAATGGGGAATAATTTTGTACTTCAGGTTTTTAATCGTAAAATCGATATTACCGGCGATATTCGCAAAAAACGCTAAAATCGATCTTTTCATTTGTTTAAACAAATGTTCCGCATTGAATTTTTGTACGCATTTTTGATAATCCTATTGAGAATCATTAAAGACAACAATAGAAACAAAAATTTTCTCTAGGAATTTTTTTAACAGAAAAACCTCTGACGCCTGGACTATAGGCTCGACCTCCTGCTTGTTTGGGAAAATCTTCATACACGCTAAGTGATGTCAAGTCTCGTACTCCTATTCATGGAGTTCTGAATGGTGAAAATCACCACTAAAGTATTGATCTGGATATACTTCATGTCATCAAATACAGAGCTCTGGCCACATTCCGAAAGCTAGAAATAACTATTAAATGTTTCATTGGAAGATGCATTGAAGATGCACTCCTGATGAAAAAATCACAGCATTTGCAACGTTGTAAAACTCATTACCTTATGATTTTATTTGTTTCAGCCGTTTTCCAAATAATCCAAAGCATTCGGATGGCGTAGACGGATTTTATCACATCTTGCATTAATGTAACTTAAGGAAAAAATCTCGCATTTATAGATAATTCCATATCAACTCTACTGACTGGAAAATTCTTCTTTCCGGCGCGAATAGACTAATTCCGTGACACTCGTCCAACACCAATTACTGACCGAATTTCCGCTATTTCCTAAACGATATATATATATATATATATATATATATATATATATTCATTGTGCATAAACTCAAGATGAATCTTATAATCAATGTCACATTAATTTTTTAGTGTCTGTTTAAGAATGGTTTCTAAGTTGTAATTATTTCTGTTCCATCAATGGAAGATACACTAAGGAAATTTCGACCATTGTAACATTTTATGCAATTTACTTAGTTAACATAGAATCCTTTTTTTACAAAGAATTTTGTAATGCAGTAGACACGAATTTTGATACTTATAGAGAGAATTGCAACGATGATACAGGGCTAATCAATTGAGTTTCTTCCATTGATAAAAATGAGGTTCATAATTGTAAATAAATGAAATATATATTCTTTTGATTGCAACTATTCTAATTATAATTTTTATTCTGTCAATTTTTGGAAATTTCCTTGCGAATAAATAGATCGTAATGAGATTTCTGGCAGACCTTCGTGAATGAATAAAGACATTTCCTGCAGAAAGAAGGTTTATCTGAGAATCAGGTGGCGGGCATAATTTGGGCTTTCACAACCTTACACCGGACGTCATGTACCACAGAAGCTCATAGAAGGACCCTGCAGGATTCAAGTTTACATAAGATAAAATATCGACGGCGCAGAAACTGCTTAGATTACACGTCTTCTGGTGAAACAGACACCTATGCAAATGTCAATATTGGGCTTATCAGACGTGCTGACTGCCCGTTTCAGAATAAGAGGACCCTGGGGTCGAATACGCACAATTTCGATAAAAAAAATCGTCGAAATCTGAAATGAGTTTTGACTGAGGTGGCCAGAGTTTTTTCCTCCAGCAAATTGTTCCCTTGGAAATTTTTTCCCCTCACTAATTGTCCCTCGGGTTTTTTTTCTCCGTGAAAAATTCCCGGAATTTTTTTCTCGTCAATCCTTTCTCGGTGAATTGTTCTCATTGAAATTAATTTTCCTTACGATTTTTTTTTATGTGGGATTTTGTTTGAAGTTTTTTATCGACCAATGTTGATATGTAAATTTTCAATTCACATTCAATTTTTTGGCGTAGAGTGGGGGGCAGGGATCATGTGGGGGGAATGGGTGAGCTCTAATTGCCGTGAGGGAAGTCACAACGACGCTCGAGAAAATCATACGTTTTCAAGCGCCGAGTGGCCCCGGAATACTTCCCCACAATGAAAAATTAATTTCTCCTCTTCTAATTGAGATGAAGAGATGAAACCAACGGCCACCGATTGAGAATTGAATTCTCAATCAAATGGCTCTAGTTTCATCTCTTTCTCTCAATCACAAAGTGAGAAAACTCGCGACAGAGTCGCAACGGCGCTGAAAAAACCATGCGGTTTTCAAGCGCCCCTTGAATTATATTCCCCCTAAAAAATTCATTTCTCTTCTCGTAATTAAGATGGAGGGATGACATTGACGAAAATCGATGGAGAATTTAATTCTAAGTCGATTGGCACCTGTCACATCTCTCCATCTCTTTTACGAAGTGGAAAATCCGGCGACGAAAGTCATATCGGCACTGAAGAGAATCGCACCGTTTCAAGCGCCGAGTGACTTCGTAATTATGCCCCCCATTAAAAATTATTCTCTCCTCGAAGGAGGCCACAATAGCTCCATTGGCAGAGCACCTGTCCGGCAAACAGAAGATGTGGGATCATACCCCACTTGTGTTCGAGCCCGTGTGTCTCCAAAGTTTTTAATTGTGCATTGATAATTATTGAATTATTTCCCTTGTACAGAGGTCCGGAAAGTCGATGGATAACATATAGCATCCCGCTGTGTGATTCTTTTCAACGCCGATAAGAATTTCGTCCCGGGATTTTCCACTCCGTAAAAGATGGAGAGATATAACAGGTGTCAATCGATTGAGAATTGAATTGAATTCTCAATCGGTGGCCGTTGGTATCATCTCTTCATCTCAATTAGAAGAGCAGAAATTAATTTTTCATTGTGGGGAAGTATTCCGGGGCAACTCTGCGCTTGAAAACGTATGGTTTTCTCGAGCGTCGTTGTGACTTTCATCCACTGAAATATACTACAGGGTGTCCCATAGCATGTGACCAAAGTAAATTGCAAATAACTTGGATCCAGTAAAAGGTAAATAATTGTTCTTTTTTGATGGTACAAGGAACATTCGGCAGATTACAATACAATTCCTTCCCAGTGTCCGCCATCACTTGTACTACAGAACTCTATCCTGCGTTCGAAACTGGTATAGATGCGCAAAAAAATTGTGAAGTTCGTGGTGAAATTGCACACGGCGAGCCATCGCCTCCTCACTTAAAAATTGATGTACAGAAATTTTGTAGGGATGGAAGTTTAAAAACACTTTCAAGATGCAGTGAAGTGAAGTTTTTGAGACTTTCAATTTTTGAGAAACCTTTCGAAGAGTATCATTTGGATATTTTTTGAAATGTTCTTCAGTTGTGCGGACAACTTCATCCGTGATTACAGTACGTGAAGGACCAGGATGCTCATGCCTTCTGTCGTTTAGGATACCGTACTGATCAAATTTCTTAATTATCCTGAAAATACCCATAATTGGTCGAAAAATGCGTCAATTTTCAACACAAGAAGAACAAATTTTTTGATTAGTTAGTTCATTCACTTTATTTACCGTTTAAGACTCGAATCAGACACTCCAGTGTGTGTGCCATACTTGGAATGAAATGCTCTTATAGCTGCAGTAGCTAAATCTCCTTTTCGGTAATATGATTTGATGAGGAATGATTTTTGTTCGATGGTTAAATTTTCCATTTTAGTGCTGCAATTCCCGAGTGACTGAAGCATGAATGAAATTTGCGGAGAGTCTCTACTTCAACCATATATTAGACTGTAGACTGCACTGCCACCTTGCGGTATTCTACGCAATTTACTTTGATCACATGCTGTAGAACACTCTGTACATATCCCAAGTAGAAATCTTGCGGCAGTGTCGGTCTAAAATATGCCTGATTCCTGATAACTTTTTGGAGTAATTTCAATGACGACTGATAGACGAAAATACCGACAGTAGCGCCAGCAAGATAATTTATAGATAGCATTTTACTGTTATCTTCCAGATGATTAAGAAATGCATCTAAATCTTACGATTTAGATAGTGTAATTATGGTATCCCATAAAAGATAACTAAAGTAATTCATCTTGCGAGCTCGTCCCGATAACGTCAAGTAGATACCGGATATATACAACATCAATAGATATACTAGACCGGTTCTGGATACTGGTTCACCCAACCGCCACCAGGGGTGCCACCGTCGTGGAAAGTTCTGGAATGGTGGCACCACCGTCGCGGAAGGTTCGAGAAGGATGACGTCATCGATGAGCCATCGACTCGCGTGGTGGGGGGAATTCCTCTAAGACCTGTTGAGACTTGTATGAAATATAATGACCTGTTGAAACTTGCATGGAATCGGATATTGGCGCCACAAGCTATGGAAGGTTCGAGACGAATGACGTCGTCGATGAGTCATCGATTCGCATGGTGGGGGAATCTCCCAAGTCCTGGTGGGACTTGTATGAAATATAATACTATGAAAACCTGTGGACGGTGAGAGAACTCCCCGTAAGCCTTAAACATGTACAAATATTTAACAACATTTGCAAACATTTTACAAATATTTGGCAATATTTCCAAAGATTTTGCAAACATTTGACAACATTTGCAAACATTTGGAAACATTTTCAAACATTTGACATTTGCAAACATTCTGCAAACAATTGCAAAGATTGAACAGCATTTGCAAACATTTGATAATATTTACAAACATTTTGCAAACATTTGACAACATTTGGAAACATTTTCAAACATTCGACAACATTTGCAAACATTCTGCAAACATTTGCAAACATTGGACAACATTTGCAAACATGTGCAAACATGTGCAAATATGTGAAAACAATGGGTCGAATATTTTCAAGATGAATGACATCGGTGAGTCACTCAGACTGATAACTTATCGAGGCGCGATATGGGGGTTTCCCGTAAGTCCTGCTGAGACTTGTACATTCGAGAAGGATGACGTCATCGATGACTCATCATACGGTGGGGGGTCCTCTTTAGTCCTGTTGGGACTTGTATGAAATCTATTGACCGGTCGAAACTTGTATGAAATTCGATATTGGCGCCACCGTCATGGAATTTTCTAGACGGATGACGTCATCGATGAGTCATTCGGACCGATGACTCATCAACTCGGGGGCGTGGTGGGGGTACTTCCCAAGTCCTGTCGGGACTTGTATGAAATATGATCCTATGATGAATCATGGTAAGAGTCTTCTCGAATTACATTGAGGGTATTCTTGGTGATGAATCATCGAAGAAATGACTCATCCCCTTATCAAATATGACATCATCTCACTCTAGAATATCGGAGAAGACTCCAGCGCCATCTAGAGACTTTGAAAGTTACATCGGAGAAGACTCCAGCGCCATCTGGAGACTACGCGAGTGGAATCGAGACTTTTCTAGAACTCGAGAGTGAAATTTGAGACGCTATTTTGTTATGATTTTTTTTATCGATGACTCATTCTCGGGCGTATATTAAGGGGTAGAACAGCCTGGAGTTACTCAGTGCTCATTCTCTCTCTTGAAATGGATGAACAGAGAAAAAAATTATTACGAGTCTTGAGAGAAGCATATCATATGCTTCCTCACTCTCCACCTGATCAAGTAGAGAATCTGAAGAACTGGATAGAGAAGAATATAAAACTTTTGAATAAATATCTTAGAAGAGTGGAGTTAAATGGTGAACAAAATGAGATACAAGGAACAATCGTGGAATTATTCTGGTTCAGAGAACCTTTCAAGTTGCACTTGAAGCATGGTGGTGGAATAAAGAGAAAAAAATCAGTGAAGAAGATTTAAAACCGAGTACAGTGGAAGGATCTACAATCGGCATTCAGAGATCGTATTAGAACAGGAGCTGTAATCAATTTATCTCACAAAGACATCAGATCATTTCTACAGGATTGTAAGGTGCTAGTCCTTTCACATTTGAAGGATATTTTACTCGATCAAGGGGCTGTGAGAGTTAACTGTGTGCTTTCATGCAAATTCTCGATTGTACGATCAGATAAAATTCAAGAAGAAACAAAACACTTTATTACGAAAAATCAGGTGATTCTCCAGGCAACAGATTTAAACGATTGGTTCAAAGAATCCGTTTTTGAAAATGTCATTCCAAAACAAGAAGACTTTCAAGAAACTGGTTCTGGCTGGACATTGACTGAAATCATCAATTTGATGATCAATATTAACAAATATGAACCTCTCAAAGGCGGAGCTTCAACAGTCATCCAGTTATCAAAGGACATTCAAGCTAAAAAAGCTGTTGTTAATATAGAAAATAGCGATCAATTTTGTTTCTTGTGGGCAGTGATAGCAGCTCTCCAACCTGCTGAAGTGAATTCAAGTCTACCAAGTTCATACCCCCATTTTCATAATATACTCAAATATGAGGGACTCACTTTTCCAATGACACTCAAAGGTGTCCCCAAATTTGAAGAAATAAATGATCTGAGCATCAATGTTTATGGAATTGAATCGTGCGGTCGTAGCAACACAATCTTCCCTGTCTATTTGAGCAAGAGAATCACTAATCGAGGAACAATTCACCTACTAATGATCGAGAGCAATCGGGATGAATTGGACACATCACTCTTTCATTTCGCATGGATACGTAATTTATCACGTTTGGTTAGTTCTCAAATTTCTAAACGTGATGGTTTAACATGGTTATGTGATCGATGTCTCTGTTATGCCCCAAAAAGATGTATACAAATTCTCACTTTGATCCGGATAATATGATGACACGAAAGTGGCACGTATTATTCGAAACAAAACGTTGAGAAATGAATTAAGAAATAAAAACACACATCGTAATATTCGTGCGTTAAATCCACGATATTCCGATGTGAGTGAGTAACCGGAGTGCAGCGTCAGCGGATTCCGCTCCGGCTACTGGCCTACTGTACGTTACACCTTGCAGGTGTGACAAAGACAGTGATCCGAATATACGAGGTGAATAAATACTCGTGAATTCGGATTCTCTGGGCCAGTAATACGACGGCACTTTTATACTTATAGCTTCTTTGTATTTATGTTCGCCTGATACCTTTCGTATCAGACCGAACTTTCAATTGTTAATTATAGTATTAAATAATCGTTTAAAATCAATCTCAATAAAGATTTATTAATTGCTAATTATCGCGAGTGATATTCCCTACAACTGAACCCATCCGCTCGGGTCCATAACATTTTGGTGGCAGCGTATCTTTTGGGACGACAGAGGCCTGATCAACCACTGTCCTATCACAAGGTGATATAGTACGAGGTAATATCTAGAAGATTGAACTACCTGAGAGTAGACTGGTCAACATCCAAAACAACCCTGCATACTCAATCGTATTAAAAGGGCTTAAGAGAGAAGTAGCTACACGGTAAGATTATTTATTTTGGCCAAAGTGATAGATAATCAAAGATGTCAATTGAGGGAACGAACGGCAATCGGCGGGAGGAATCTCCGTCCGACTCCTATTCTCTCATGGGGCCGGGATTCAGACGAGAATTGTTCGGATCCGGTGCCAATAATATTAACACACGGCGGCAATATGCACAGTCGTTAAATTCCAGCATGCTGGCTAGTAATCAGCAGCGTGTGGAAGCTGAGGTTCATCACGCAGATGATGACATACCAGACGAATTACCGGGGGTAAGTCAGGCAAATAGCACTCACCGTAACTCAAGGAGATCTTTGAATAATCCCAATAACGGTGGAGGCACACGGCCTGTCAATCCTTCCCGTACGAGAAACCAGGTTCCTGGGAATCCATTTGAGGAGGACTTGGACGCAATTCACGAATTTCCGGAAGAAGAGAACTCACGAGAGAGTTTTTCTACTCCATCTAACGTTTTCTTCAAGGCAGGAGCGTTCGCTGCAGGAGGATTTCGTCCTGATGCGGGAGGAGCAAATGGGGATCGTCAAGAAGATGCGGCAGATGCAGTTCCAAATGCATCACAGCCGGTTGGAGGGCGACCATCCCGGCGCACCGACCACATCAGGGACAAAATTAATGACATATACGATAAGGTGAGGAATCTTGAACGGGAGAAACGTGAAGTCCACGAGGAAATGGCTCAACGTGTTCTATCAGAAAGGCGCCGTCGAGAGGAGGCAGAAAAAAATTGCGAAGCAGCAAGAGACCTCTTAGAACAGGCCTGGGAAGAACAAGATGCACGGTGCATCAACAAATCGACTGTGAGGAGTCACCTGGATTTAAAAGGTGCACTCCAAATGGTGCGAAATTTCGGGGGAGAGAACGCTGATAAATTAGATTGTTTCCTAAAATCAGTGGAAAGTGCAAAGAAATTAATTTATCCAGAATTACAAGAATTCTTATTGGAAGGAATTCTCGGGAGTAAACTAGATGGGAACGCAATGAAACAAATCAAACACAGGACAATTACTTCATTCGAGGAATTGAGAACTGTGTTAGAAATGCTGTTCGGAAAAACAAAAAATCTCGTTGGGTTACAGATGGAATTCAGTAAACTACAACAAAGGGACAACGAAGATGTCACTAAATTTGCGAGCCGCACAGAGGAAGTCACAGTAGATTATTTGAATGGTCTTCTTGGTCTTCTTAGTCACTTCTCGGAAAGGGAGAAAAGGGCTGCAAAAGAAGTTGGAGCAGCCCTGGTTAGTCCCTTACAAGGTTGTCGAGAGGAATAGCGATGTCAACTATACAATTAGATACGGAAATAAGCAGAAAACGCAGAGAGTCCATGTCAACCGGCTTCGTCCTTTCATAGAAGCATGACTATATGGACCCCAGCCTCGGAAAATTAAAATTTTGGAAACCCTAGAATTTTCTTATTTTAAGGATAAGGAAATTTTTATGGGAAAAACAGGACTGATCTTGCAATGCGTTTATTTAATGAAACCATTACTCAAAAGGTCTAGTCAAAGGAGCACTGAAGGTGTTGTCTGCACGTCGTTGATGCCAGCTCCAGCCCAGATAATAATACTGTGGCTCTTCCCAGCGACGGAGGCGACACTGAGGGCATCGAGCCTTCTCATCTTCAACCCATTGAGGCACGTGACATGGTTGTGGAGCCGGAATTTCATTGAAGAGGGCACGAAGATTGAACACATCTTCCACTCCTTCGACGTCGGAACACACCGGGAGATCCCAAAGGTCGTTAAGGTACACTTTTTCGGACCTACGCCAACGCCTAATCTGCTCCCTATAGCCGATGTTCACACAACCAGGATGGAAGGGATACTTGGTACACTAGAAAATGAAAGAAATAGTGGAAAAATAGCGACTCTAAGCCTCACAAGTGTACAGGAGTGCATAAAAATGGAAGAGGTGTTCGAACTCACCAGGTATTCAAAAATGTGGACGTCAACAGAATGCCGTAAATACGGATGCTTCCGTATATTAACAGGCCGAGTGGTTCTTGAAACGACGGGACCAAGTCGATTCCACACACTAGCCGCACGAATACGCTCGGAAGGATTTCTCGAGCGTAAAGGGCAAGCTTGGATGAGATGTCCTAAATTGCTACATTTGAAGCACCTCTTGGGGGCCGCAGAGACACGTCTGGATGTACGAGATGATGATCCATGTGGTGAACACAAACCACACCTGGAACCTTCTCGACAAAGCTGGTCGAAGGGACAATGGAAGGAGGAATGCCCAGCAATTCCACACTTCAAACAGCGTTTTCCTGGATTCATGTTGAGTTGGTTAATATTGACCACTTTGCTGAACACTTTGGAGAGGACTGTGACGAAGTTGGGGCGACAGGCATTTTTATATTCGAGGGTGTTCCGTCATCAAACATGGCCGTCGCTGAGGTGGCAAAGTACTTCACACCGTACATCATCAAAGTGGGTTAAACTCCCAAAAAATTCTGGAGTGCATCGAACTTTTAAATCAGCAATTTTGGTTGCCTTATGGCTCATGCTAGGGAGCATGGCAGAAGTAAGGGGGGAGGGACATATGGTGGAAAAGTTCATTCACACCCCTGGTATACACTTCGAGCCGATTGGAAGAATGTATCTCAGTAACCAAGTATGGAGCATTGCAGCTTCGACGGATGTGTCACCGTGGATGTCAAGGGCCGATCAGGTCCATAGACATCTCTACAATGCTAAGGAACTCTGTCGACGAGCAGGCAAAGATGCTGGGAATTTTCAACTCATTGTCGAGCAATGGATCGAAGACTTCGCTGAGACTAAAGAAGTCATAGTTGGAATGCTGGAAACAAAAGGGTCCAACAAAAAACGAGGTCTCATCGATGGTTTAGGGACCGTTGCAAAGTCGCTCTTTGGTACAATGGATGCTCAAGATGCACAGATCATTAATGACAGACTCTCGCATCTAGAATCTGGAGTAGAAGGTACATTCAAGAGTTCTCGAAAACAGTTGGAGATAATGAATTCGACACTGTACCAATTGGGCCACACAGAAGAAAATATAAGGAAAAACGAAGAGATCCTGAAAAACTCCTTAAAAGAGGTTATGCGAGAAAACAGAAATGCAACTAGGGAAATACTGAGTAGAATTAACCTGGACGAACATTTCATGATACTAGAAGTCATCTACACTGGAGTGGTACGAGATGCTGCAAAGATAAAAAATCTATTGACTGACTCCAGCGGGTTGATATTAGATACAGGAGTGTTCACAGAGAAAGGATTAGTCACTCTTCTCAAAACAGCTAAATTGCCGAAGGGTTTAAGTTTCCCTTTCGAATTGGAAATAGGCGGGATGTATCAACTGCAGGAGGTATCCACTGTCAGTATAAGCGTATTCAATATGAAAATTGTTACCATGGTGGAAATACCACTGGTGAACTTTCAAGCGTTCGACGTCATGCTGACACATGGCATTCCCGTCCGGACAACGAACGAGTATCATTCGTATTTGGAAGCAACGAACGAACTTCTGGTCGTATACAGCGCAACGCATCAATATGTGCCAATGACAAAAGAACAATTAAGTCGCTGTAAGAGGATCAGGGGACAGTATCTATGCACCGAATCACTACCAATACAAAAGATCAGGACAACGAGCCCCTGTGAAGTACAGATGTTCATGAATCCGAAGAAAATGCCAGAAACATGCACCATTAAACATGTACAACTTCAGGGCCTCACATTAATCAAAATGCATAAAGGAAATAATTGGTTCTTCGTAGCTCCAGAACCCGAAGGGATAGTCATCACCTGCGGAGAAAACGAAGTACGAGATAATCTACAAGACTCAGGAATTCTAAGAGTAGAAGACTTCTGCGAGATCGTTGCATCCGATTTCACCATCAGAGGTCGGAAATCGGAAGAGATCAATCTCGACACGCATGTGCATCCAAAACTGAACCTGACATTGGATAATGTCACAACAATCCAATTACAACACCGAATCTTCAACTTAACCGATATACAACTGACCAACGTGGTCGCAAACATAAAAGAACTAGAAGGGCTCCAGATACAACTGGAGGCTGAGAAGGAGGACCTGGGAGAGGTCCAAAGGAAATTCGATTACCAAGAATTTCTACTACATCCATCATCGATCTTCACATCAGTAATGGTGATACTCGCCCTTGTC
Source organism: Diachasma alloeum (assembly GCF_001412515.2). Classification (NCBI taxonomy): domain Eukaryota; kingdom Metazoa; phylum Arthropoda; class Insecta; order Hymenoptera; family Braconidae; genus Diachasma; species Diachasma alloeum. The sequence continues at coordinate 446,417 of NW_021680422.1, forward strand.
CTAGGGTTGTCCCTTTACTGCTGGTGCCGAAGACCTTGGCCTGCACCCAGGAGAGAAACAGCAGATCAAGGAGCACCGTATTTCCCGTAGAATAGTTGATAATTATAATATAAAATGTAAGGAGAAAAATAATTGAATGTATCGATGTAATAGGGTTAGAAGAGAAAATTACTAAGGGTAGCAATTTTCTTCCCTGGCGGGGAGGGATGTTATGCCCCAAAAAGATGTATACAAATTCTCACTTTGATCCGGATAATATGATGACACGAAAGTGGCACGTATTATTCGAAACAAAACGTTGAGGAATGAATTAAGAAATAAAAACACATCATAATATTCGTGCGTTAAATCCACGATATTCCGATGTGAGTGAGTAACCGGAGTGCAGCGTCAGCGGATTCCGCTCCGGCTACTGGCCTACTGTACGTTACACCTTGCAGGTGTGACAAAGACAGTGATCCGAATATACGAGGTGAATAAATACTCGTGAATTCGGATTCTCTGGGCCAGTAATACGACGACACTTTTATACTTATAGCTTCTTTGTATTTATGTTCGCCTGATACCTTTCGTATCAGACCGAACTTTCAATTGTTAATTATAGTATTAAATAATCGTTTAAAATCAATCTCAGTAAAGATTTATTAATTGCTAATTATCGCGAGTGATATTCCCTACAACTGAACCCATCCGCTCGGGTCCATAACATCTCTGTCACTTTAGACATCAGCATTCGTTTGAGAAACATGAACAAGATTGTGCAAACTTGAACATAGTACGGCGATAATGCCTCAAGAGAAAGATGAAATACTCAACTTCAAAAATTTTAAACATGCTGAAGCGGTTCCATTTGTTGTTTATGCAGACTTAGAGTGTATCATAGACTCAACAGAAGATTCTCAGCATCTTCCTCATAGTGCTGCATTTTACGTAAAATGTGCTTTCGATGATTCACCATTAGAATTTAGAATCCGGCGAGACCTCGATTGTATTGACTGGTTCACAACAAAGATGAAATTGTTGGCGTACAAAGTATATAGCCATTTGAAGAACAATGGGAAAATGGAAACATTGTCCGATCAGCAAATGAATGACTTCCAATCTGCGACGATGTGTCATATCTGCAAGAAACCTTTCATCAAAAGCGATAAGTTTCGAGATCATAATCATCTTACAGGAAAATATCGTGGAGCTGCGCATAACAGTTGCAATTCAACTTATCAAGATTCTCACACCATTCCGATCGTATTTCATAATCTCTCTAGTTATGATGCTCATTTCATCACTCGAAGTATTGCAACATCATTCGAAGATAACGTGAAAATTCTTCCAGTGAATAAGGATCGATATATCTCCTTCACTAAATATGTTGCAAATACTTGTGTTACCTTACGATTCATTGATTCATGGGGAGTAGTCTCGACAAATTAGCGAGTTATCTTGATAATGATCATAAACAGATAATCGAGAAATAGCAGCCTGATCTAACGAGATTTAATTTGTTATGTAGAAAAGGTGTATTCCCCTATGAATACATTGATGATTGGGATAAATTAGATGAAACAGAATTACCAGACAAAGAATATTTTTATTCAAAATTGACTGATCAACATATAGCTGATGAAGATTATCAGCATGCTATTAATGTATGGAGTGCATTCAATATCAGCACATTGGGAGAGTATTCAGATCTCTATCTGTAAACAGATGTTCTATTGCTAGCTGATATTTTTGAAAATTTTCGCCGTAATTGTTTCTCAACTTATGAATTGGATCCACTCCATTATTATACAGCGCCCGGATTAGCTTTCGACGCTATGCTTAAACATACCAAAGTGAATTTAGAGCTTTTGACTGATCCTGAAATAATATTATTCATTGAAAAAGGCATTAGAGGGGGAGTATCGCAATGTGCAAACAGATATGCTCAGGCTAATAATCCATTCATGGGAAAATCTTACGATGAAGACGCCGAAACATCTTATTTGATGTACTATGATGTTAATAATTTATATGGGGCTGCAATGAGCGTCAGTTTACCATGTGATTCATTCCTATGGGTTGATAGTGACTCTATAGATATTCTAAATGTTTCAGACGATTCCCCAGTGGGATATATCCTCGAAGTTGATTTGGAATATCCTCAAGAATTACATCAACTTCATAAAGATTTTCCCCTCTGCCCCGAACATTTCACCCCTCCACACAGCAAACATACTAAATTAGTAACCACTCTCCTCCCAACAGAGAAGTATGTAATACATTACCGGAACTTGAAACAATACGTAGCTCTCAGAATGAAATTGAAATGTATCCATCGTACTCTGAAATTCAATCAAAAACCATGGCTAAAATCCTACATTTATCTGAATACTAATAAGAACCAGCAATCTACGAATGAATTCGAAAAAAAACTCCTATAAATTGATGAATAATGCTATTTTCGGGATGGAAAATGTCAGGAAGCAAAAAGATATCAAACTTATCACACATTGGGATGGTCGATACAGTGCGAAAGCGTTCATCGCAAAACCTAATTTTCACAGTTGTTCTATATTTGATGAGGGTATGGTGATTATTGAAATGAATAGAACATCAGTTTATTTCAAAAACCCATTTACATTGGATTCACAATCCTCGATGTGTCAAAAACTATTGTGTACGATTTTCATTACAACTAGGTGAAACCCAAATTCGGGTTGAAACAAACAAATGAAACAAACAGACAGTTTGCTGTATTTGTTCCGAGTATCAAAAATTTATGAGTGTATCAAAGAAGATATAGAGAAGTTCGATACCTGTGATTATAAAGTTGATAATGAGTATGGGATTCCACTGAAGAATAAAAAAGTATTAGGACTAATGAAAGATGAAAATAATGGCAAAATCATGGTTGAATTCGTGGGATTACGAGCAAAGACATATGCATTTAGGATGTTGGATGATGATAAGGCTAAGAAGAAAGCTAAGGGTGTCATAGCTGCTATACTCAGAAAGATCACATTTAACGATTATAAGAACTGTCTCCTTGATAATGAGTATATTATGAGAAATCAATATTTAATCCAGAGTAAAAAACATGAGGTGCATACAATCTGTCAGAAGAAATTAGTATTAAGTTGGGCAGATGATAAGACTATGATTTCACGCTATACAACAGATAATCTGCCTTGGGGATATATCAAAACACTTGTATAATTAGATATGGATATTTTGATAGATTGTATATTCAAGATAAAGATAAAAATAATTATGAATATCAAAAAATTTGGTTTTTTTTTAACTTGATTTCCACTTAACAAAAAAAATATGTACATATGCATCGGATAGATGAAATAAAACAAAAAATTATATATATTATACGTCAGATGCATTGATCCAACTATTATAAGAATCATCGAAGCCTAACCACTTCACATACAATTTATTTCCTTGTTTTTGGATATTTCACTTTAGCTAATTCTTCCTCATAGAAACTACCTACAATTGGATTGTCCTGATAATTAATCAATTTATAGGTAGTCGGTTCAGTCCTCCTTACGCAACTGATTTTAAAAATTTCAGTTGTCCAGTTAGAAGTATAACCTTTTTCAAAAACATGTTTATATTTACTGATTCTCACTTTATCATTGATTTTGAATTTTGGTCTACTAACTCCATTGTTCACAAATTTTCCATAAACTCGGTGACGCAGAAACTTTTCATTTGTATCGTTCACATCCTTTGGTTTCATGCGAATTGTTCGATGTTTTGTATCATTATAAGATGTGATTTCGGGAAGTATATCCAACCACCTGTAGGATCCTTGAAGAGAGAATTTTTTCCACATTCTCTCTTTCAATATACGATTGAATCGTTCACAAATCGATGCTTTCAAATTGCTATAAGTTGAATACATTTTTATATTGAATTTCTGCATACGACTTCGGAATTCTTTGTTATAGAATTCTTTTCCTTGATCGACATGTAGCTTTTGAGGTATGCGACCTTGTTTGAGTATAGATTCCATAGCTTTTGTAACATCCGATCCACTTTTTGTTTTAATGGGCACTGCCTAAGCAAATTTAGAGAAAATGTCTATAACTGTGAGTAAGAATTTATGGCCATAATTTTCCTTAGCATATGTTGACATATCCACAAGATCGGCTTGTCAAGTTTCATTGAGACCTCGTATGTCAACTGGACGTCTGGGATAGTTTCTACGTGCAGGTCTGTGGAGTTCTTCAACTAAAGCTTCTTTTTCTGTTTTGAACCTTTCTTTTTTTGCTGGATTTTTCACCTCCATTCTCAGCCAGCGTTTTGGAACTCCCCTCAACAAGTTTCACTCCTTTCCCTTTATTCGAAAATTCTGGTGCAGCTGTTATACTAATATCGTCAGTCGAATTGACTAGTGAATAATAATCTCTACCTGGAGTATCTGATGTTTTCAGTCTCTCATCTATTGCTCGAATGACTGTGAGGTTCTCTGAGGTTTTGTAGTGGGTCAATCTTGAAATTTTCAATTGCCCGCTTGAGAACTTTCATGGAAACTGCATTATTATCTTCGACTGCATCAGCAATATGGCATAATCGCTTTTTCTTTATATCAAATTGTCCGTCTGCTGTGAGCTTGGAGCCTCGAACTGGGGGTTCTTGAATATTTCGAGACCCAGGTCCAGTAGTATTCAAACGTCGTCCAAACACATCAACGCTCATTTTGTAACTGATGAATTCATGATGTACCCACTACTAATATATCAATTCAGCTTCCCGCAGTTCCTCGATGATTGAAATTATTCCATTATTATGACTATTGTTACCAGCCGCTTGAGATGCATACAACAATCGGAGTCGATCCACTAGCTCGTTGGGATCATCCCAGTACATATAATCAATATTACGCTTCCTCTTCGCAATCATTTGATTCGAGAATCCTTTTCCATGTGGAGTCTGTATTATGAAATTCACAAACTTTTCTCGATTGTATCGCCTCAAGCCTTTCGTCGGATTGAAATATTTTCTATTGAGATGTGTGGTCTTCACGATTTTCGTGAATGCTCTCTTATCACTATCTGTAATTTTCTCCGCATTGGGTTCCTTTTTGAATAGTATTTCGAGAAGTTCTGGAGTTTGATCATATCTGTCACCACCAATTACTATTGTCTCTCTTTCAAATTGAATCGGTGTCATCTCAATAACTCAATTACCTCTATATTTACGGATCCCCGTTCTCAAATCCAATTTTCTATTCCCGTCCGAAGTATCAAATAATTGTAAATATTCTTGTGATAGATTATGAACATCTCCATCTCCTACAGAATCAGAATCATCATCTTCATAGTCAATATTTTCAATTTCCATACTAGAAAATGATGGTATGGCAGCATTCGTATCCAACTTTGATCCTGTCGGTGGTCTTCTCGAGATGTTTGAATCATCAGTTTCGTCAGTTCGTGGGATCTTGAGCGGGATGTCAGAATCATCTGTTTTTATCACTCGTTTCCGTGAGGTAGATGATTCGAGAAATTTGTGCTTCTTCAATTTCGTGATTCTCCGAGAAATTTCAGTATTAGCAGTTTGATCCACTAGTTTTTGCAATGGAGTAACCACTGGTTTAAAAACTTCATTCAGAGTTTATTCGGTGTCTTCTGTACCCAATTTTATTAGCTTATGCTTTTCACGAATTGTTTCACTCGCGTCTGCAATTTGTTGTAGGACATGTTTCTCTTTATTCAAGATAGAACTGTTCATGTTGAAGCTCTGGATGCGACTGCTTGGAAAAATCATACGCATTATATATTTATAAAACAATCGAATCCTCTTCGATAACGACCATCATTAAGTTCTCTATCCTTGTCGATCACTAAGATGCAGTATTAATCAACATTCCAACATGAGGAACATATATCTTTGAATTGGTTGTAGGACATATCTGGATTGACATGATCTTCATTAATGTGTCGCAGATTCGTATCATCTTGCTTGAATAAAATTAATAAATTTGCATTATCACGTACAAGATGTTTTGGAATACGTGTATATGTCTAAGATAGAAACAATCAACATTTCGGTGTCGTCCCATACAAAAAAATGCGTGCATATTATCTTGTCTTTCACATGCAACATCATCAAAGATGAAAATGGAATTAGGATGCGCATCTTCCGGTTTTATCACTTCTTCATGCTCGTTGAATGGAAAATATCTGATCGTGTTCGTTGCTTCTAGAACTTTTTTCAGGAACTCATATTTTTCCGTTGATTTAATGATTTCGAATGCACGTAAACATTTTCAAATCTCAAACCATTCGGATGTGTGATGAGCGCTAATAACGCATTTGTTTTGCCACAGTTCGAAGGTCCGCAGAAAATGGCACGTACTGTATTCGGTAATAATTCCCCATGACGTTTCTCTTTCATCCTATCATCCACATTCTGTACTACTTGATCGAAATTTAAAATTGGTAACCTCACTTCCTGTTCTGCGAACTTCATCCTTGATCAGTATTACTCATGACTTCTCGCGTTTAACTGTGGTCAAAACATATAAATAGCGGGTATATATACTATCCACAGCCATTCATGTGCAAACTATGAAAGTGAAAGAATGTAAGAAAAATGGAAGAGGAGTGTTCAATAAGATAATTAATAAATTACCCATCGAACTCCATATCCCCGGTTATCAATATTGTGGACCAGGAACAAAGCTGTCAGAACGATTAGCTCGCGGTGGTCGCTCTCAGAAAAATGATCAAAGAAGCGAAACAGTCGATGCAATCAAATCAGCTCTTTAAGCTGCACGAGTTGCTGTCCGAAAAGCTGGGGGAAAGCGTTTTGTAAAATCACCAAGAATATTACCAGTACCCGGAAAAATTGGTGGAGTACTACCGTTCTTTATTCCCTTATTTGCTGGTTTAAGTGCCACGGGAGCTTTAACCGGAGGCGCCACAGAAATCGCAAAAGCTGCGAACGATGCAAAAGCAGCTAAGCAATATCTTGAGGAGAGTAAACGCCACAATCAGACCATGGAAGCAATCGCCTTGGGCAATGGACTGTATTTGGAACCGTATAAAACAGGATTAGGATTTCATTCAGAACCAGAAAACTCGTAAAGTTACCACACCGAGCTCTCAATGATGCCGATATCATAAAGTTCTCATAAAGTGTTGGGGATTTACAACCACCAAAAGAATTGATGAATTATTCCGGTGTTGGTAACCTTGTTAAATACAATCATCAGAAGTATCAAGAATATGACACAATTATATGCGGTCATCTATGCCTTAAATTTCTCCAATGATTTCTCCAATGAACCGTTATAAATATCGCTCACACTGATGTATAAAGTTAGTTTACAGCTGACAGCCATGAGTGAATCGTTCACGTTGACACTGTCGGGTACGTCTTCCATTTTGGAAGCGAATTATTTTCCCCCCGTTGAATTATCCCCCAATCATCACTATAGTTTGGCTCTTGTTGAATTATTGACATTCAATTTGATTCCAAATATCACATAAAGGAATAATAAGTTTTACTACTTTGATAACGAGAAGAAGTATACGATTAACATTCCACCAGACAGTTATGAGATTGAAGATATTCAGAATTATTTACAAAAGGTTCAGCAAAAAAGAGGAGTTGCGATCAGCTTGAAACCCAATAACAATACTTTGTGCAGTGAAATCAAAAGTGATCATACAATTAATCTTGAACCCTCTGATTCCATTGGTAATAGATTACTAGGATTCAATAATAGGATCATATCACCTGATAAAACCCGTATATCGGATTTGCCAGTTAGTATTCTGAAGGTGAATTCTATGTGTGTGGAGTGTAACATCACTGGAGGTGCTTATGTTAATGGAAAGAAAGTTTACTTTATCCATGAATTCTTTCTTACGGTGCCTCCAGGATATAAGATCGTTGAAGTCCCGAAAAATATCATTTACCTGCCGATCGTCATCCAAACAATAGATCATCTCCAGCTGAAATTAGTGGATCAAGACGGTGAATTATTAGATTTCCGAGGAGAAATAATAACAATAAGACTTCACATCAAACGGACCTAATGGGTATCGTTTTCCACACGAAGATCGGGAAGAGTTATAAGAGGGAGTCATCTCCCCAAAAGATGAGCAGTCGTCAAAGATCTAGCAAACCGTTAACACGTGAGAGTATCCAGTTTCTCAAGAGTTTAAATTTGAAACCTCGAGTGTGAATTCCATTATAGATAATAAACAAAAATGGAAGACATCTTGAAAATTCAAAAATCTATCGTCTTCGACGAGCCGGCATCTCACTACGAGATGCATACACATCATCCCTTCGGGTCATCAACGTATGGTAATAATGATGAAATCTCAATTCGTGTTCAACATCAAGATTTATGTTTATTACCTAGTAAGAGTCATCTACATATTTATGGTCGATTGACCCAAAGAGGATAGACTGAAGTAGAGGCTTAGATCCGAGGGTTTGGCCGACCCCAGCGTGAGGCTAGTACGACCCCATGGCAGAGAGGGCACCGCAGTCGATTTCGGTGTCTGGCCGAGTTCGCTATTTCGGTATAGGCCTTCTAGTAGAAGTTTATCCTTCGGAGGGTATCCCCACTCTACGTAATTTCCACTGTTGTGTAGATAACTAGTGACAATTAGGGTCCCTAGACAGGTCGCCAAGTTCTCTAGATTTTAGTGGAAATTTGAATATAGAATAATTATTTGGGAGATTTATTGATGTTTTGAGTCATCGAATTAAGAGATAATCATGTATTTGTACGTCATTTAAATTGTCGAGATGTTTAAAGTATTCTTGAGGTGTTCCACGGGGAATTTCCCCGCAGCTGCATTTTTCTAGCCACGTGTTCTTTTCCCAAGTAAATTGTCGCCTTTCCGAGATTTTTGAGTGTTATAAATCAGTCGAGACTTTTGGAAATATTCCCTCGATCTCTTCTACGGTTTAATATTGTTTGGGGCCTTTCTTAATTGTCGTCGGGTAAATCCGTGTCCTGCCATTGAAATGTTGACCGTTATAAAAGGGATAGTTATATCGGAATACTTGGGTGCACTTTTCTACAGTTTTGCTCGTTATTTTACTTTCCTCAGTTAACCCGTGACCGTCATTTAGTTTATTGAACGTTCGAATATCTCCTTCGCGATTTTTCACCTTTCCGTTTGTTGCTATAATCCTTCGACCCCCAAGGGTCTAGTCGAGGCGCGGGACCTCTTTACCTGGACTAGAAAATGCCCCTTGATGGACGCGCGACTCCCCCTCTCACCGTACCCTCTTTACCGCGGCCCTCAGGATGAAATTTTAGGTTTCTTGCAAAATGATTCGTTGAACCCCCTCTTCCCCTAAAATTGGTGATACCTCATGAATACTTGAACGAGTGGAGCGTTGGAGAAGAAACTGAAATTGTGATCACTCCTATCCCAGGTGTTGAGAAGTAAAGATCTAACTAATTGTGAAATTAAAAATTGAGAAGAAACAATATTGTGAAGACTTGTGAAGAATAATTTGATGGTGAAAATAATGTGAACTCGAGTTTTGGACTACCGAAGAATTGATTAAATATAAGGAATTATTTGTGTGACTTAAATGTGTGTTTAATGTGTTTAAACATTATTTCAAATATCCCGCACTTACAGAGCAGAGTAGTTTAGCACTCCACGGGCAACTTACCCACGAGCCCTCTGGAATTACTAGACTTGAAAATCCACACACAACAATCCTCTTTGGATTGACCACTGAGATCCGTTCAATTAGCCCCCTTTGTAGAGATTTTCCAAATTTTCATTTTTTTCCTGATTGAGAATGTTTTGAAAAAATTTGCGAGTTAAGAAAAAATATTTGCTAGTTGTAATTTAAAAAAAAAGATTTTTTGAAAAATCGTCCTTGAAGAAAAAGGTGTTATCCCCCTTATCTGATTATGTCGGAAAAATTTTGTCACCAATCGATAGCAAATTGTTTGAAGATTTTTGCGAGTTATAAACAAGTAATCGATTCAATATCATTATCGCATAAATTAACAATTTCCCATTCAGAACCCCCTAAACGCACCGAACATATCGATACAATATGGCCGCCGAGTCATCCAGCTGACGGCCGTCATTTTGGAGCAAGTCACATTTCGGAGCAATGTTCAGTGGATGTTTTTCTTCAGAGTGCAGTTAAAAAATAATTATTTATTTAACACATGTAAGTATTTTTTTGAAATATTCAGAAGTTCAGTGTAGTGAATAGTGTCTAAAATGTCCAGCGAAACCTGGCAATTCATCGTGAATGTGTTCCCTGCTCATCTGATGTGTTTGTTGCTATCTCAATACTGTTATGGAAAAATTATCACCCCCCACGAGTGTTCCCTGTTTTACATTGACCACTGGTCCGTATGATAAATCAGTGTATTTCTGCACAGGCAAAAATTGAAGATGAGCATTCCCTTTGAGTCCATCACCCTGCAATAGACGAAAGAGGTACTTCTGTGGTCACCACATTGTTTCCATGAACACCAAAAGAAGAAAAAACAATCGATGATCCATTATTCATAAAAATGAAGGGGGTCACGGAGAGATTTAAGAGCAGATTGCACTTGATAAGAATGTCTCATGTCGTTCAGTGCAAACGGAGTGATAATAATGCACTGAATCTCAAGGAGACTCGATTGACATGGATAGCTCTATATCTGTTTCAATGGACCTACAATTGTCTTCAGGAACCCGAAAGGTTGATGATTCACCTGCACATGAGTGAACATGTCCTACTTGGGGTTCATAATACTCCACAGATAAATGTCCTTTTTTTGTTGGGGACTTGGAGTGATGCAACCGTGGGGTTGCGAATCAATTGGGAAGAGAGGCTCTTAGCTATGAACTTGGGGAATTCAATCAACCAGTTGAGGATCCCTGGATGATTAAAAAAGCTAAGACCGGCTGAAGTAAGCGGATGACGAAAACATCGGGAGGGGCAGCAGGACAATGGGCCCTACAGATCCACTAGAAATGGTTATTATACTTTAAAAATTAATTATTCGCGTAGGTTACGATCAAATTTCTGGTTTTGCGATCTCGCAATGACCATGACAATTATGTGTTCATTCAAAAAATGCCAACAAGAGTTCCATTTAGCAAGAAAATCCCATAAAAGGTATTTCGTTGAAAGTTTAACTAGCTGCAAGATCCTTGATATTTTTATGGATATCCACTTATGTCCATAATAAGTACATGATCACAGGCACAAAAAATTTTTATGGAAAAATAAATTTCCTATTGAAAATTCTATTAACTTCCCGACCCGAAGGGAGGAAGTTATTGTAATGACCACGAAAATCGAATTTGGAATTTCCATGATTTCTCCACATTTCTCGGCCTCTCGAATCATCCTGGAACGTTTTTGGAGACATGCCTGTATGTGTGTGTGTGTGTGTGTTTATGTACGTATGTGACCAAAATTTTGTCCAACGATATCTTCTGAACAAATAAAGCGATTCGAATTTTTTTTTCAATCGATGCGTTTTGATGTAACTTAGAACTGATTAGATTATGAGATCGATCGCCTCAGCGGTTTGTCAGTTATTCGCATAAAACATGTGAAACAATGATGATTTCTTGGAAATTCAGTGATTTCATCCGGAGAAATAATGCCATTCGCATTTTTGTTATTGCAATCGATGCGTGTTGATGTAACTCGGGGGTGATCAGTGTATGAAGAAGATCGTCTCACCGGTTGGTTAGTTATTCGCATAAAACATGTGAAACAATGATGATTTCTTGGAAATTCAGTGATTTCATCCGGAGAAATAATGCCATTCGCATTTTTGTTATTGCAATCGATGCGTGTTGATGTAACTCGGGGGTGATCAGTGTATGAAGAAGATCGTCTCACCGGTTGGTTAGTTATTCGCATAAAACGTAGAAAATGATGATTTCGTGAAAATTCAAAGATTCTATCCGAAGAAATCTTATCATTCTCATTTTTTTTATTTCAATCGATGCGTGTTAATGTAACTTAGGAGTGATCAGTGTATGAAGGCGACCGTGTCAGTGGTTTATTAGTTATTCGCATGAAATATGTGTGAAAATGACAAAAATGCAAAGATTTTCTGCCGAGAAATGATGTGATTATTATCTTTTTTTCAATCTATGAGCGTTAACAAAAACTTCGAACCGATGAGTATATGAGGACGATTGCCTCAGTAGTTTCTTAGTTATTTGCATAAAACATGTGAAGGAATGACGATCTCTTCAAAATTTATTGCATTCACCTAGAAAAATTACTTCATTCGCATTTTACCTAAGGTAACGATGGGTTTGGAATTAATTTTGTGTAATCGATGCGTCTCCACATAACTTGATTCTCATTGGATTTTCAGCAAAATCGCCTCAGTGGTTGTTGAGTTTTTTAAATAAAACTTTCGAATTTTGCAATTAAAATAAAAGGGAAAATTGGAAAATTTTAGAATGGGTTAACTTTGAAGTTACAAAATTTTGAAGTAGGTCCACTTTGAAGTTGCAAATTTTTAAATGAATCAGCTTCGGAGTTGAGAGAATTTTGAAGTGGGTCAAGTAAAAAGTGGGTTTAACTCAAACTTGATTGAAGTTTGAGTTAAATTAAATTGCAAATGCGTTCTTTGCGAAATCACCCTGAGGGTAATGCCACAATGGATGCAACGCTAAACGCATGCAACGCATTAAATAATTATCCAACTGTTTTCCGAATATTTCTGACAATGACTAGCGTTGCGTACAGCGTGCGCTGAATTCACTGTGGCATTACCCCAGCGTCAACAAAAACAAATGGTCGGGAAGTTATTGGTTCGACCCGTAATTGGTCACACCCAATTCCACCAACCCCTACCCGTCATACCCCAAAGAGGGAGCGCGCGACCGGGCCCGATTTTTAGTTTTTGACCGATTCTATTGAACAATTTCACAGCTTTACTGCGTACCCAATCAGAAACAAGTTATATACAAGGTACCGCAGCGGCATCTATAATAGTTACAGGCAACTGTGAAGTTGACTACGAAGTTATCTTCTAGTATACCCAATCACTGTCCAATGTCCGCTTTAGCACACTTTTTAAGTGATTCCAATAACTGTCGCCGTGACAGTCTGAAATATGACGAAACGTTGCCTAATTGTGCACTAACTATGAGTGCTTTCGAGGTGCAAATGAGAATGGGCGCATTGAGTCAACGTTTGGTCTACTTTCAGTCATTTTATAGTTATCGACATGACAACTCCTGGAGACGACCTATAATTGACTGAAAGGCATACCTGCGTTAACTTGATGATGGATACGTTGTTCAGTCAGCCACTAGTCGACTATCCGACTCCAAATGGACCATCGAACACGTCAATATTTTTGTCTATAACTCAACTTATTTAGATGAATATCCATGTAACTTTACGTTGCCAAAACGTCAGGAAATAGCGAATTCGTGTAGCTGCCTATTCGTTAATGTTATGAGGCGTCTTCCTGCTACCATAAGAAAGGTTCCTATGGATTTTTTTTTCAATTTACAATTAAAAATATGGAATACAATTTTTCAAACATTTTATTGGGTTCAATCGATAGGTACAATGATAGGTAAAGTTATCAACTATTTTACATTCAAAATTAGGAGTCTGCATAGGAATCTACGCTAATGGGACTTATCAGGAATTAACTTTCTCATTCTGACGGTAGTTTCACGTACCAAAAAAATTAACAGAACAACCTAGTGTTTTCTTTAAGAAATTCTATTGAAACTATAAGAAATCTGTTTTAGTTCTATGAAAAGTTTACTAAAAAATTCTTCTTGTTTACTGTACTGATTCTATGGGGAATGGTGCAACTTTGCGGTGCAAAAACGTCAATAAATCATTACTTCTGGATTTCGGGATTTGTTATAGAGAAAATTATGGGGAATAAATTTTCTACAGTTCCCTTCTTTGATGTTGAAATGCAAAACAAAACAAAATACAGTAGAAAAAACTCTGAAAATTCATGACCAATAATTTAGATGAGAAAAATCTCGAATTCACGAAGAAAAATTCAATATTTGTTGTTTTTTTTTAAATCAAATGTTATTCAAAAATCGCACGGTAAAGTTACACAATTTTTAATAGAACTAGTGCAAAAAATTCATATCATTTTTAAATAGAATCTCTATGGGATTCTAATAGAAATCCCATAGAATCCACCAAAATTCTGAGAGAAATGCCACAGAATTTTTTTACCGAAAGCGTTAATTCTTCTCTTGAATTTTCGCATACGTGTGCGAATAAAAAAGGAAAATATAACGAAAAAATCACTTTTTAAACGTCCTCAAGGCTCCTCACCCTCCTGACCCTTCTACGTCGGGCAACATCTCCTCTTCTTATAGCACGGAGCCGATCGCCGTAACGGCGAAGCCATTCACCAATGCGACCCTCGACGTTAGATATTGTGGTATTTGTCTGCCTCACAATAATATCTGCAAGATAGACGTATGGAATACATAAGATCATACGCTTCAATATTCAAAAACGTGGGTACACGTACGAAAAAAGCATGGGAAAAATCTCGCGCCTCCGTTTGAAAATTAAAATGAAAATAGAAAAATGAAAATAAAAAATTCGATCAAGCATATTTTATAGAAAAAAATCACTAGATAAAAAAATAGATTTTAATCTTTCTATGAAATTTATGCTATTGAGATATTTTCTATTAATTTTTTTAATGGAATTGGCGAAAAACGAATAAAATGTGGAATGGAAATTCAATAGGATTTTCTAAAATAAAATTCTGAATAAAATACCTATTATGACAGAGATGACTTCCAAATCAGCAGCTCGTTGGGTACCCCGAACTCCCGTCCACGTAAACTGTGCACATAATTCATTAGTCATTAACATTTCCATTGTATTTGATACTGCTTGTTTATAATTCCCCCCACCAAGTCTTGTAATAAGAGCAATAAATTGCTCACGGAGTGCTCTATTCTGTTGGAGATTACGATCGAACTCCATGAGTGCATCCCTGTCATTAAAGGGCAAGTCTGGGAATAAGTTTTCCTCATTATTCTCTTCTATCCTGATGTCTCTCTGGTCTTGGCGTATACGCTGCAAGATTTCTGCGACGTTACGATTCATCACTCTCAGTGATTGGACACAACCCGGACAGCACACGTGTTGAGGATGATGATCTGGAATATTTCCCTCATTCGTATTTTCCCGGAGGGCCCTATTCAATCGTGGCTCCTGCTTGACATGTCTCTCATTCTCACGCTGTCGAAAAACCTGTCCTTGTCGTCCTTCTCTTAACAGATTTTCTCTACCTCCATTCTCTTGTCGATTTTCCCGATTATCCACTTCACGATCGTTGACTCCACCAGCATCAGGTCGAATATTCTCTTGATTTTCTTCATCAGTCGAATCATCTCTAGAATGTATACGCTAGACAAGTTCCAGGGGCGCGCGGTTTGTGCGCTGTTTCGTGGACATTCTACGCAACTCTCGGAGGGCCGCTCCAGCTGACACTCATATGCTTACATGGTATTACTGATTACATTAAGTTTTTTTCCTAATTCATTAAAGTATCATATAATGTCAAATGAGTCTCATAAATAAAAGTGGGTTTCAAGAGGTCGATTTATCGGCCTTCCGACCTAAATCAATCAGTAAAGGCACAGCATTAGTAAAAAGTTATCATGTCAGTGACGTGAGAGAACTCATCCATGGAAATGATAGACGTATCTGTGGATCAGTGATCCGAGAAACTCCTGGGGCACATAGCACCCGTAAAAAAGAGAATATTTACTCCCCAGTCGTTCAGGTAAATATGCCCTACTATAAAATAGTCCATTAAAAGTAAAAATTAACTCCGCATTGAGGTGGTGGAGAGCAACAAGTTAACTCCGTCCTCGGTTGAGTTTTTGTCACATATCTCGAAATCTGAGGAAGATCGCGGGATTCACATAAAGACCTTGTTTGAAATTCAGCTATTCAAACTAGTCAAACGATCACCGGGCTCAACGAAATTCTCGAGAAACTTCGGGACCCGTCGGGATCACGGTCAGCTACGAAGAAAATCGCCGAAAAAGAAGTAGTATCGTTCTAGCCACCGAGAGAGTCACTCTAATCGCAATTCTATTGCCATAACCGCTCGATCGAGTACATCACCGGAGTACATCGACGCGATATATTTAAGTCTAGCGCTTTATATAGCGTCTCTATTTAATTCAATTCAATTATCAATTAATTCCGAGTTAATTATCAATTATGTGAGTCAATTATCAAGTTCAATATCGAGAGAATCTTAAGTGCAGTGCATTTTTCAAACAATCATTTTTATTGACTTGTCGAGCAACTCAACAGTGTAATAATATTAATTTATCAAGACGCGTGGGTTATTCCACAATAAAGTACATCAACAGTGTGGTTTTATAATTCCGCGTGTTTTAATTTTCCACCTCCTTCCACAAAGTCCACCCTTTTCCCAACCGGCATCTCAATTTAGCTTCAATCTCAAACAGACCTCTTTTGTAGCTCTTGAAATTCTCTACAAAAAAGTTTCTATGCCAATTTCGCTGTCTCCATTATATTCAAAGATATTTCTCAAAATGTCGATCAGAACTGAATTTACATTAATGAATCATATGGTAATTTTATAGCTCGATCAAGCCAATGGCCGTAAGGTACGTGATGCACATAGGACTTGTAAAGCAGGAATGTTATTATGTAAAGATGCTGCAGCAATATGCATTTACGTAAATGAATAAAATACCCTCTCAAAGACTGATGCACCCATGCTATGGAATCGTCCTCCTGAACAACAGCTGGAGAAGTATCGAAAGGGCTCTAGAATGGAAACTATGTTCCCTTCGGATGATGGAAACATCATTGGTGATACCATATATAATTTCCACAGTGCGGAAAATATTTGTGAGGCTCATCGAGCCGAGAATTGTGCATTT
>NW_021680422.1:464117-478787 GCF_001412515.2 Diachasma alloeum
TCGTGGACATTCTACGCAACTCTCGGAGGGCCGCTCCAGCTGACACTCATATGCTTACATGGTATTACTGATTACATTAAGTTTTTTTCCTAATTCATTAAAGTATCATATAATGTCAAATGAGTCTCATAAATAAAAGTGGGTTTCAAGAGGTCGATTTATCGGCCTTCCGACCTAAATCAATCAGTAAAGGCACAGCATTAGTAAAAAGTTATCATGTCAGTGACGTGAGAGAACTCATCCATGGAAATGATAGACGTATCTGTGGATCAGTGATCCGAGAAACTCCTGGGGCACATAGCACCCGTAAAAAAGAGAATATTTACTCCCCAGTCGTTCAGGTAAATATGCCCTACTATAAAATAGTCCATTAAAAGTAAAAATTAACTCCGCATTGAGGTGGTGGAGAGCAACAAGTTAACTCCGTCCTCGGTTGAGTTTTTGTCACATATCTCGAAATCTGAGGAAGATCGCGGGATTCACATAAAGACCTTGTTTGAAATTCAGCTATTCAAACTAGTCAAACGGTCACCGGGCTCAACGAAATTCTCGAGAAACTTCGGGACCCGTCGGGATCACGGTCAGCTACGAAGAAAATCGCCGAAAAAGAAGTAGTATCGTTCTAGCCACCGAGAGAGTCACTCTAATCGCAATTCTATTGCCATAACCGCTCGATCGAGTACATCACCGGAGTACATCGACGCGATATATTTAAGTCTAGCGCTTTATATAGCGTCTCTATTTAATTCAATTCAATTATCAATTAATTCCGAGTTAATTATCAATTATGTGAGTCAATTATCAAGTTCAATATCGAGAGAATCTTAAGTGCAGTGCATTTTTCAAACAATCATTTTTATTGACTTGTCGAGCAACTCAACAGTGTAATAATATTAATTTATCAAGACGCGTGGGTTATTCCACAATAAAGTACATCAACAGTGTGGTTTTATAATTCCGCGTGTTTTAATTTTCCACCTCCTTCCACAAAGTCCACCCTTTTCCCAACCGGCATCTCAATTTAGCTTCAATCTCAAACAGACCTCTTTTGTAGCTCTTGAAATTCTCTACAAAAAAGTTTCTATGCCAATTTCGCTGTCTCCATTATATTCAAAGATATTTCTCAAAATGTCGATCAGAACTGAATTTACATTAATGAATCATATGGTAATTTTATAGCTCGATCAAGCCAATGGCCGTAAGGTACGTGATGCACATAGGACTTGTAAAGCAGGAATGTTATTATGTAAAGATGCTGCAGCAATATGCATTTACGTAAATGAATAAAATACCCTCTCAAAGACTGATGCACCCATGCTATGGAATCGTCCTCCTGAACAACAGCTGGAGAAGTATCGAAAGGGCTCTAGAATGGAAACTATGTTCCCTTCGGATGATGGAAACATCATTGGTGATACCATATATAATTTCCACAGTGCGGAAAATATTTGTGAGGCTCATCGAGCCGAGAATTGTGCATTTGAGAGATGTTCCAACGAAAGAGAAGCTCGAGAGACATTGAAAAGGGAAGAAGAAAAATGGTATCGTCGGTTATTTTTTCAGTTGTTTACATCACAACAACAAAATTCTTTCAATAAATATCATGCTCAGGAATATGTGATAGATGAAAATGATCAACGTGTGTTTTCGAGAATCAATTGTCCTCAGGAATATACGACGTTCTATACCAATCAAGTGCAAGTAACTGCGTAAAAATGGGTAGATATCTGTTTTATGTCTTTGCATCAATCGACTACAGCAGCTTGGTTTGAAGAAAGATCTATTAGAATCACGTGTAGTGAAAAAGCACATCAGATAAAAACTCGACGTAAGGATTTCGAGAGTTTGGCTGTGAGATTTCGGAAAAATTCCAAGGGCAGCATGACGACTAAAGCAACGAATTATGGTTTGGAGATGGAGCCTATTGCAAGGGTTTTCTTCAAGTCTCTGATTCAACAGGAAGTGTATGAGACGGGTCTGGTCATCAACTTCACTCAACCTTTCTTAGCATGTAGTCCAGATGGCCTAATTTTCAATGGAGAAATGTTTGAGTTACTGGAGATTAAATGTCCCTTTACATGTGCTGATTCACTGATTGTGGATTTCCAGAGTAAACAAAGCTCGGTCCCCTACTTAACAGTCAATGAAAATGGGAATGCTGAGTTACCCAAAAGCCATAAGTACTATACACAAATCCAAGTATCCATGTATGTCCTGGGTGTTAAACTCTCTCACTTTCTCGTGTTTTCTAAGGCACAATCCATTTATCTCCAGATTAATCGTGATGAAGAATTTTTGTCTAATATTATTCCAAAGATGGAGAAATTCTATTTCGATTATTACATTCGTTTATGCGACGAGAGTTCAACTGCTGAATCTGAGTTAGTTCCGACATGAATGGAAGGATATTGGGGTATATGAGCTTTAGAAACCAAATATAAAGTATTAACGATATATTTTATTATGTTTTACGTTTGTTGGATCATTTGCCGAGTTTATAATAAAAATTTTGACAACAGTTGATTTGATTCTTTGTTACAATGATTAAATTACAATGATCATTCACTTTTGTACATTTGATTCAGGTCGGAGAATTGGTTCCTTATTGTTAGCCAGTACACAAGCAATGAACATGATTTTATCAATATACTTGAATAATTCAACATTAATGTGACGTAAGATTCCGAAAATTTTGACTCGTTGGATAGCCCTTTCCACGTGAATTCTGACAGATGCTATAGAGTATCCTTCTAGGACTTCTTCCCGTGAAAACTGAGGATTGACTGCCATTGGTGGCATTACCAACACACATTGACGTTCAAGAAGCGCTGTCTTTATTTGAGGGAAACCTTTATCAGCCATAATTTGATCTCCAGGCTCGACCAATCCCAAAAAACCAGAATCATTGACAATGAATCCATCAGTACATTTTCCACCGTAGCCCTTGGAGATGAAAGTAATCATGCCAGAAGGACTGATGCCTATTAAATATTTAATTGTAAATCCACATTTGTATGATGAATACATTTGTACACGCTGCTCAAATGTGGGTGGAGTATCACATGGCAGCTCTGTACAGTCGATGATAGCTCGACAAGTCGGATAATTTCGGAACGTGGAAGGCATTGTCTCCTTTATTGCTTCTCTCGATGGCCAAAATATCCAGCTTTTCATCTTCACATAAAGGGTCACTAATATTTCATGGAAAATAGTAGAGGCCGTTGTGCTCGAAACTTTGAAAAAACAACCAATGGCTCCAAATGTTAGTCCCAATTTCATTTTCATCAGGAACAGTAATAGTCTATTCGAAGAGTCGAGAGTTTTGTAGTAAGCCGGCTGACCCTCTGCCTTCACTTCAATGAATGTCAGTAAGATATGGAAGAAACTGAGTGTTATTCCTGCTAATTGCTTCATAGTTCGATCATCTTTTATATTTTCGTATCCCAGGAATCCAGACCTGAATACTTTATCAGGGCCGACACGAATTGTTCTAGTTTTTTTTTGTGAAGGTATTATCACTCTCGGTCTCGATTGTGCTTTTAGAATGATAGAGGCTTGTGTAGATGCTTCATGAAGAGCAGAATCTTGCCAACAAAGGAAAATGATTGGAATTTCCTGTTGGATTTCCTCTTCATTCAAAACCGTATCTGTTTGCACTCCAATGTCTATGTATATTGGTTTTAATTCTAGAGCAGGAGGACTCTTTGCCATGTGTGTATCAACATCATTACTCATATCAATTTCTGGAGGCTCCAATTTTCTTTTTCGAGCTCGTAATCGTTCATCTCTCTTTGGATCCGCAGATATTCGAGCTTTTTTATAAATCGGAGGAAATATTGTTGGGTTAAATGATTCCTCCGAAGGATTGTTAGATTTAACACCTCCAGAAAAATGAGCACTGCATATCCGCGACTTCGGCGTTGGTCTCCACGGCGTTCCGCCATGTCTAGAAGTAAATCAATCATTGACATTCAAGAGATTAGGTTCAAATTTAACGCAATATATTTCTCCGTATTTTTTGCGACGATTCTGGAATGCTTAACTGCATAATTTGATCAAAAAAATAGGTTACTTACTGTTTTCTACGTACAGCCTTTATCCATTTTTCTTTCCTTTCAGCCTCCCATGGACGATTTGGGAATGTGTAAAAATGCACTCCAGGACTATTTTTTGCATTGTTGAAACAATTCACAACACAGCAATTACGTTTCGACAATTTCTGTGGAATTTGTGGTGATTTTTCTGTGGGCTCCATAACACACGTTTCGGTAGTAAACAGACTGACTGGCCCCCCGAGAGTTGCTACCGTAGGCCACCCGGTGGCACCACCCGAGCTACTTGTCTAGCGTATACGGTCAGATGCGTGGCTTTCAGCAACGCTGTCATCTGATGCAGGTGACGTCGGCGCCAGGGG
Organism: Diachasma alloeum; assembly: GCF_001412515.2. Taxonomy (NCBI): domain Eukaryota; kingdom Metazoa; phylum Arthropoda; class Insecta; order Hymenoptera; family Braconidae; genus Diachasma; species Diachasma alloeum. Next base: position 468,532 of record NW_021680422.1, read on the forward strand.
TAAAATTTGAGAAGTCGGTGAAGCTGGACTAGGTGGCTCACTCATTGCGATTTTCGGTACCAGGTGAGATAATGAAGCCGGCAGATTTCTTCCGGGTTGTTGAGTAGGTGTGTTCAAATCTGATTTTTTTGGGGACCAACAACTGTTGACATACCTGATGTAACGTGGGGAATTCTTGTGATCAATCTCGTTGATACTGGTAAATCCGGTCTTCCTGAGACAGTTATTGAAGTAATACTCGTTGAAGGGGTCGATGTAGTTACTGCAGCTAATGGTTGAGGTCCATAATGTCCAGTAATACTGGATGATGTCACAGATAAATCATCACCTTTGGCAGTCATCGCCGAAGTGATAGTTGCTGAAGGTTCTGACCTAATTACGGGAGCTGCCGGTCGAGCTAGACGAGGTCCAACAGATTTAGGCAATGTGATCGCTGTGCGAAAATAGAATTTCGACTTCCTTACTGAACCAGCATTTGCTCGAGAAGGTAATCCGGATTTTCCGCGTGCCTTCTTCGATTTCATCGATAAAACATCTGCAGCTGATAACATCCTTGTAGGAATTGGGGTAGTAGTTTTCATTGAATTCCTAGAACTGGTGACTGAGGGGGAATTCGCATCGGTATTAGACTGCCCCGGCACCACCCTGTGCATCGATGCAATGACAATAAGGCTAGTCTCCTTTCCCCCCAATTCTGGATTCATCTGCTTTTGGCGAAGATCACTCAGCGCCTGGTTTTGAAAGGCTTCCAGTTGTTTAGCTATCTCGGCGTTGTCTAGCTCCTCTTCACTTGCATTTGGTTCATTGTTGAGAAGTATGCCGGACGCATCTTCAACTTCCAGTGGGAATCCATCCAATTCGACGTCGTGTATGGTAGGATCCAATACGATGAGCGATCCCTGTGCTGCTTGTTGGACGTTGGGTATGCTGGAGTTTCCAGATCGAGAAGACCCCGCGTCAGATGCTACGATATCTGAGCTAGCAGTAGACTGACAGGCATGAATCTGCATAATCCGATCGAAGTTCGATTCAGTCCAACGCAGTGGGCTGCCATATTCGGCTTGGTGCTGCACTTCTCTCCCAACATCATCACCAGGTGGACTAGCTATCTGTATGTTTTCCACCCCTACCATTCACATACAATTATTGTTAGTTTTGAGGTTTTCGCGGCCATTATTAATGACTTGGTTGGCTTCCGGATGGATGCCGCGTTGAGTTTCAGCATTGCGCCGACGTTTCGCAAACATTGCAGTCTGCATCTTCAGGGCTATGAGCTCCGATTCTGAGCTCCGATGTGTGGGGGCAGTCCTTATATACCTTCCCTTGTGGTGGTGGGGGAAGGGGAAGGGGGGGGGGAAGTCAGCCAATCATATGTTTTTAATTGATCAGCTGGTCATTAATGGCCTACCATTCAAACACATACAATTATTGTGTTATTCAATTTATTGATAAAATTATTTCCAGAGTTGGTCGGTAATATTCACCTGCAGGTATTGTTCTCTTCTGTCGAGATTTCTTCTTTTTTTTTATCGTTTGAAGACATGATGCCTCATTCCTACGCAGTTAGTAAATCAATTTTTCTAGTAAGCTGTCAACATAAAGAATATAAATTATTATTTGATGAGAATAAGGTGGAAAAAGCAGACCGCCATAGCGTATCAAGAAGCAAGATGGAAGTCTCATGAAAGTATAAATCCGATGCAACCCCATTTATAATGATTCGGTGCATAGTAGATAGAATGATATCTAAACAAATGGAATTGTCATAGCACAGGCATTGAGAATGGACATGAATCTCCTCCGAATGAGTACACCAGCCTTTTGCTGAAGTAATTTGAAGAAATAACGTTTTTCTTCCGTGCATGAGTAGAACGGATATTCTCATTGCATCCATCGTTTAGTGTTTCGCAATGCATTCATTGATTGTCACCTAATTTATTGATTAGATGATTAATAGAAAAAATTAGATTTCATGAACGAACATACAAAAAAAATTGTATTGACAAACACTTATTCTACTAAGATTACCTTTTAACAATGAATCGACAGCCCCACTGGATAATGATGCCGAATATGAAATGAATGACAATTTCCATTACTTTTTCAAGAATCAATAACTGGTGTGGATAATAGGGAAAACGTAGCAACAGTCCAACATGGGTACAGGGAATCCTTTCTTCTTTATAAATTCGATGGACCATACTTTTCTCTCAGATAATTCTTCAATCTTAAATATTCCCAGAGCACGAGAATCGCAAGGATAATGTTGTAAGCCGGTTGATTCCATAATCGCACGTCCGATAATAACGAGATGTAAGGAAGGAACTGGTGGTTTTTAAATGTATCGTCACAAAATTTATCAGGAATAATTTACAGATTTATTCACTTCATTTACTGGATAAATGAGTTGAACGATCTAGCTCGTTCAAATACACGTGAACGACTGTCGTATTACATTGTTCAGGTTTTCGGCATTGTCCGCAATGTAGCCGATCGATAAATTTACCGACATGATACGCAAGAGTGGTATCAGTCGAAATTTAAATTCAAAATACCTCACAGTTTCGGCCATTCCCGTCGTTTTTCTGCCCTCAGACATTACAAATACACTATAGTTATTTAATAAAACCTACATAAAATCTTATTAATATTACAATCTAGATACAGATGCTTTTACGATATTATATTCTAGTCAATGGAACCATCATTCTTGAGCCAAGGTCGTATGTTTGCAGCCTCCCAAGTACCTTCATAGGCACGCTGTGTCATCTGGGAATTTTCTACGTCTTTCAACACGATCATTTCTCAAAACTCGAACAATTTCATAGGGACCTTTTACCTGAGGAATTAATTTTTTAGGAGCACCACGAGAACTTTCAAAATTTCGAACCATTACATAATCTCCAATCTGATATTTTCGTGCTTCTTTGTGACACTTATAATAATATTTCTTGTTATATTGCTGGCTTTTTTCAATTTTCTCTGCTGCTACTGTACGAATAGCGTCTAAATCACGATTTTTGATTTCAAATTTTTCCTCAAGGTATTCCTTAATTTCATCAATACTTTTGCCGTTCTGGTTAACACCAAATAATAACTTGCTCGGCGTTTCACCAGTACTCTTGCTTACAGTGTTGTTGATCGCGAACTCGGCCTCAGCAAGGACTTTATACCAATATTTGCCACCATCATTGTCAATAGTTTTAGCAACAATCGGTCCCAAAACCTTGTTGACCCTTTCAACTTGGCCATTCGCCTTAGGTGAGCCCGTAGCAACAAGGACGTGACGAATATTATTTTCTTCAAGAAAGTCCTTAAACTCAGCGGATGTGAAGCCGGTTCCGCGATCAGATACCACTGTTACTGGGCGACTATAATTACTAAAGTATTGGTTTAAACAATCGATAGTTTCTCTAGACGAAGTAGATTTCACCGCGTAAAGCTTAACAAACTTGGTGAACGCGTCAACGACAACTAAAATATGCAGTTTTACAAGCCTCTTACGCTCAATCGGACCTACGTGATCGATGTGAATTGTCTGAAATGGTAATTTACCTTTCGGTATACTATGTAGATAACCTTCCCTTTTTCCAGTCTTTGGAGAATATGAAATGCATTTCAGGCAATTCTCAATGTACTCTCTCGCTTTACTCTTCATACCGGGAAACCAATAATTTCTCTGGATAGCCTCGTATGTTTTTTCAACAGACAGATGGCCTAACTCATCATGGTACTTCTTAAAAATCTGACTTTCCATTTTTTTTGGTACAAAAAATAATAAATTATCATCCTTCTTCCTATAAATCAGTCCATTCCTCATTTCATAATTTCGATCTTCCTCTTTTTCAAGTTTTTCGCGTATTTCAAGAATTTTAGAATCTTTATTTTGACAGATAGCCAGATTAAGCTCGAGTGGATTGTCTTCGAGTACAAGAATGTTAATGCTACGACTGAGAGCATCCACATGCTGCATCCTTGAACCAGATCGATGTTCAGTGTCATAATCATAATGCATTAATTCCACTGCCCATCTCTGAATTCGTGGACACACTTCTTTTTTTTTCTATCGTCATCTTGAGGGAGGCGCAATCTGTTACGATCTTGAAGTGAATACCCTGCAGATAAATCCGAAAACGTCTCAATGCATAAATAATCGCAAGGGTCTCCAATTCAAAACTATGATAACGGCTTTCGACATTTGTAGTTGACTTGGAAAAATAAAAAATAGGGTGAAACTTTCCATCGCTCTTTTTCTGCATCAACGTAACCCCAAATCCCTGTGAGCTCGCATCTGTATGGAGCTCGGTCTCATCGCAATGGTTATAGATAGCCAATACAGGTGCCTGAACTAACTTGGTTTTCAATATCTCAAAAGCTTTCATTTCATCTTCTCCAAATCTAAATTCAACTCCCTTACGTAGAAGGTTGTACAAAGGTCTTGCTACTAATGAAAAGTTCTCGATAAATTTCCTAAAGTATGACGTCATCCCTAAAAATCTTTGGACACTCTAGACATTCTGTGGGATGGGAAAGTCTTTCACTGACATAATACCTGTATGATTCGGTTTAATTCCCTGTTCTGTAACATGATATCCCAAAAAGTCAATTTCTGTATATAATATTTTACACTTATCAATCCGTAACTCTAACAAATTAGCATTTAATGCCCGAAATAGACGTTTCATCACATCCAAATGTTTATCTACCGTTTTCGTTGCAATCATCAAATCGTCCATGTAGACAATAACCTCGCCTGACCTAATTAAATCTGCTAATGGTTCATTGACAAATCTTTGGAATCGTGGAGGACCAACTTTCAAACCAAATGGCATTTTTACGTATTCAAACACTCCAAATGGCATTGTGAATGCAGTATATTGAGTTGAATCCTTTGACATCCGGATGTGAAAGAATCCGTTTTTCAGATCGAAAGTACTAAAATATTTTTGATCTCGCAACGCATCAATTTGGTTCTCGATCAAGGGAAGTGGATAATTATTTCGTGGGATCATCTTATTTAAATGACGGTAATCGACGCACAGTCTCAGTTCGCAGTAGTTAAGTTTTTTATTTTAATAGTATAATTTATCAACAATTCTAAACAGATTTTTCATTTTATCCCTATTTTTATCAATGCATTGAATATTTACAATGATCCTAGGTGGAATGGTGTTATCAATCGTTAATTTTTCACATACTCATTTTCACTTTCCACTAAATTTTGAAGATAAAGGAAAATGATTTTTGATGAAAATATTCCTGCCATTAAAGTGAGCTTATGTTTTCTTACGACTTTTTCTCATATCTATTTTATTTCTGAAAATATAAGGCCTCAAATATTCGATGTGAGAACGTGAGGATATACCACTCCCCTTCCCATCACCCTCGCCGCCCAACGCCTTGTTGATTATCGCACACCTCAATCCTCCACACCGAATATCGATTCAACTAATTAAATTAGACGAAAAATAGATAAAATCAAAAATGTTCAATCCTAGGAGATAAACATATTAGTTTTAGTGTCTTTTGTCATATCTACATTATTTTGAGGAGATCTACCCCTCAAAAGTTCGGTTTCCGTTTCAAACCGGAAATGAGTGTGATGCTTCATTACAATCAACCACTATCCTATATACCACTATTTCCCAACAAAGTTCAACTCATAATAACTCTATAAATAATTGAAATAGACGAAAAATACATAACTACAAAAATGTTCAACTCAATGTGTAGATTATTTTACATAAAAACTACTTTTAGTTATTGCTGATAGTACTTGAAAAAATCTCCTGAAATATGCAAAATCGGTATTCTCTTATATCAATCTGAAAATTCATCAAACCGATGGAAATTAATTTTCAAAACGGAATTTTCATTATTCTATAATCTGGTTCTCACCGGAAGAGATAAAGAGTGGGTATTTCACAGCTCAATCTCTCTCAGATTTCAAATTAACGATCTCTCACCATTCGACTTAGCAGAGATATTTTATCCTACGAATGAGAGAAACCGAGGAAGAAGTGACTAAGATTTTTTCACTCACTCCAATTAGAGAAATGTCCAGAACATTCGTGAATGTTCTCGATCCCAGAGAACACCATGAGATGAATAAAGAAAGCAATATGATCCCCTATTCATGTCCCTGTCACACCTAAAATATAAACATTGATAGCTAATATAAAGGGGGCTAATTCTGCCATATACAATTCAGTGCCTCCAGCGATTTCGAAACGAGACGTTAGTGCTGTTGAGATTGGAGTTCAAAAAAAAAAAAAAAATGAGAGATCAGGAAAAATTTGGTCTAGTACGCTTTAAGACCTATAGGGATGGGAGGGGGGTAGTTGTGAAATGTTGGCAACCCGTGGAAGTGAGGTGTCCAGTGCAGTGGGTGATACACCCGAAAGGGAAGGCATTTGCTCGTATGATCAAGTCCATTATCCTGCATCATTGGGGTGAATTTGTGAATGAAATTTACATTACTATCCTCAACATGCGTACTCGATTGGTTAAGCAGAGGGATTACGAGTATTGGTGTGAGGTGATGCATGAGCAAATCTCATCCACTAAAAAAATTGAGTACACCGAGATGGATCCTCAATTCCGTCAGTCTGGGGTTCAGGAGGGGGGAGAAGAAGAAGCGGTGGTTGCATTCAGTGAAAAGAAGATGAGTGAGACAGTTGAGAAGGTCAAAGTGGAGATGAAAGAAGAAGTCATAGAGGAGAAAATCGATAGCGATGCTGAGACTTATTATAACCCTGATGTTGCTAAGAATGATCGTCCTGGAGAGGATTGAAGATCTGATGATAAAAGTAGAAAAAACTGAACTGGAGGAGAGGGTTGAATGTGAGAAAATCAGTGGACTGTCAGGAGAAGGAAAAATCAAAGTGGAGGAGGATGAGAAAGGGGCGGAGGGAGGACTGACGGCTCCAACTCTCGTGGATGGAGGTGAGCTGTGCTATGATGACGCTATGGAAATTGTTGAGCAGAGAGAGGAGCAGGGGGAGGAGGAGTGGGAGACTGGTGGTGACTGTGGAGAAAATGCGGTTTATTTTAGAGGTAATATTTTTATATGCATTCCCATGGAATCGAGGGAGAAAAAAACAATTTCATGTTATGAAAATATATATATATATATATATATATATATATATATATATATATATATATCATATTATTCTAGCTATATATTAACACCATTCCAGTGATTCATATTATTTTAAATGGAAAATAAAGAAACTCTGCTATTTTCAGATAAATTTTGTGTATTTTTCATCTATATAATTGTACAAAAGTATGAATAATATTTTTTTTTCCTCACAGGATTGGTTAGGAACTGTAATGACTCATTCTATGATATGGATGCTCCTTCCGTTTCCGATGAATACCTCAAATCCCAATGAATTCGAACTCCGTCCCCTCACCAAGATACTTGAATTTGAGTTTCTTCTCGAGTACCAATTTTTGAAGTTCTTGAAGCTGCTTGTCATTACTTAAGAGAAATTTTGTGACTCGTTCTGGTAGAAAAATGGTGAAAGTTGCGGCGATGGTGATAATGATACTCATTCCAAATCGGGTCCTAACAGTTTTCATGTCAGAAATGAAGTACTCCAGGTTCGGTTCCAGTTCCACCATCTTCTTGGTTGGTAGGTAACTGCTTCTGGAGATATTGTTGATAGCAGACAAGTCCATCTTTTATGATGATTTAGAGATGGGTAGAAAGAGCGCCAATGCTTCTCTTAGGATTTACTTTGATAGCTCTACACTTCGAGAGTAGTTTGTGGACTGAAGTCAGAGTGTGGTTCTGCGAGGGTTTATATACGGAAACTTTATCAAATAATGACGTCAACATTCGAAAATAACCAGAAGAAGAGTCTAGAACCTTCTCGAGAGTTCTCGAATTGTATTGTGAATGTTCTAGAGTTTTCGAGAGTTGAAATATGAGATGATCCTTATCACCTTTTTTTCTTCCATCAAATGAGTCATCATACTTTTTTCTTTGTGGAATGAGTCATCCGGAAACTTCATCAAATAATTACGTCATCATTCGAGAATAATCGGAAGAAGAGTCTAGAACCTTCTCGAGAGTTCTCGAATTGCATTATGAGCGTTCTAGAGTTTTCAAGAGTTGAAATATGAGATGATCCTTATCACCTTTTTTTTCTTTATGGTATGAATCATCGTTTGGGTATAAAAGAGGTGCGGAAACCATCCTGAGCTAGTTAGTGTTGACTCCACCTTTAGAGATGGATGAGCAAAGAAAGAAGATATTGCGAGTTTTGAGAAAAGCATATGAGTTGTTTCCTCATGCTCATGCTGATGAGATTGAGAACTTGAAGACCTTAACGGAAATGAATATCAAATTATTGAACAAATACTTGAAAAATGCAAAGTCTAGTGGTGAAAGGAGTGGAATTCAAGCAACAATCGCACAATTACTGTGGTATACTGAAGCCTTCAAATATCATAACAAATATGGTGGTAAAATGCAGAAGAAGAAATCAGTGAAGAAAATTTCCAATCGAGTAAAATGGAGAAATTTACAATCTGCCTTCGAAAATCGAATCAAGACAGGGGTTGTCATCAACTTGATTCACAAAGACATCAAATCATTCCTTCAAGATTGTAAAGTTCTAGTTCTCACTCAATTAGATCATATTTTGAGTGATGTGGGGGGCGTGAAGGTCAATTGTGTGCTTTCATGTAAATTTACAATCATAAAATCAGAGGAATTTCAAGAAGAAACGAAACATTTCACATCGAAAAATGAAGTGATCCTGCCTGGAACAAACCTGAGTGATTGATTTGATTATTCCATAACAGATCATTTCATTGCCAAACTGGAAGATTTTCAAGAAATGGGTTCCGGCTGGACCTTCAGTGAAATAGTGAATTTGATTGTTAATATTAACAAATACGAACCCATGAAAGGTGGAGCTTCATCATTCATTGAGCTTGCAAATGACATCCAAGCTAAGAAAGCTGTTGTGAATATAAAAAATTTCGATCAATTTTGTTTTTTGTGGGCAGTTACGACCGCTCTTCATCCGGCATGTAAAAATCCCAGTGTACTCANTTCGCACTGTACTCAAATATGAAGGTCTAACCTTCCCAATGACTCTCAAAGAAATTCCCAAGTTTGAGGAGATGAATGATTTGAGGATTCATGTTTATGGCCTAGAATCGCATGCTCGCAAGAATACCATAGTTCCTTTATACTTGAGTAAGAAGATTACAAGTCGAGATACAATCCATTTATTGATGGTGGAGAGCAATGCGGAATTGTCTGATGAATCAACCTTTCATTTCGCTTGGATTCGCAACTTGTTACGACTAGTCAGCAATCAAATCTCCAAAGCAAAGTCATTCACATGGTTATGTGATCGCTATCTTTGTCACTTCAGACATCAAGCTTCGTTCGAGGAACATAGGGAAGATTGTACTAATCTGAACAAAATACGAATGATTACACCCGATGAGAAGGATAAAATATTGAAATTCAAAAATTTCAAGCATGGAGAAAAAATTCCATTTGCAGTTTACGCAGATCTAGAATCTCTGATAAAATCTGAGGGGGAGGATGATCATCATATTGCCGATAGCTTCGCATACTACACGCATTGTGCTTTTGATGATTCTCAATCAAAACTCAAAACACATCGAGGTCATGATTGTATTGAATGGTTTTCGAGGGAAATGCAACAACTAGCATATACAGCTGACCGGTATTTGAAAGCTAATCTAAAGATGGAAAATTTATCACGCCAACAAATTGAAGATTTTCAATCAGCAGCGAAGTGCTACATCTGTAAGAACCCTTTAAGTGATGGTGACAAGGTTCGTGATCACAGTCATTTAACAGGAAAATATCGTGGAGCAGCACATCGCGGCTGTAATCTTGCATATCAGGACTCTCATATCATCCTCATCATATTCCACAATCTATCTGGTTATGATGCTCATTTCATCATTCGTAGCTTCGCAACATCATTTCCGGGGGATATAAAAATTCTTCCTGTGAATAAAGAACGTTATATCTCATTCACTAAATGGATCCCAGGGACTTGCGTGAATTTGAGATTCATCGATTCGTTCCGATTTATGGGTAGCAGTCTTGAAAAATTAGCAAATTATCTTGATGATGTGCATAAAGAAATCACCAAAAAATACCAACCAGATCCCATCAAATTCAATCTTCTGTGCAGAAAGGGAGTATTCCTCTATGAATATATTGATGATTGGAGTAAATTGGATGAAAC
>NW_021680422.1:478797-509992 GCF_001412515.2 Diachasma alloeum
CTGTATTCGGAAAAACGATGGAGAATGTTAGAAAACAGAAAGATATTAGGCTCGTTACACACTGGGGTGGTCGGTATGGAGCAAAAGCTTTGATAGCAAAACCTAATTTTCATAGCTGTGTGGTCTTCGATGATGATATGGTTATCATTGAAATGAATCGGACGTCAGTGCACTTCAAGAAACCCATCTACGTTGGATTTGCCATCCTCGATTTATCGAAAACGGTTGTGTATGACTTCCATTACAACTATATCAAAACTCAATTTGGGGATACTGCGAAATTGATGTACACCGATACAGATAGTTTATTGTATTTGTTCAAAGTACCCAATATCTATGAGTGTGTTAAACNAAAAATTAGCAAATTATCTTGATGATGTGCATAAAGAAATCACCAAAAAATACCAACCAGATCCCATCAAATTCAATCTTCTGTGCAGAAAGGGAGTATTCCTCTATGAATATATTGATGATTGGAGTAAATTGGATGAAACAAAATTGCCAGAGAAAGGAGCATTTTATTCAAAATTGATGGATGAGCATGTATTCGATGAAGATTATCAGCATGCTCTGAGTGTGTGGAGACAATTTGATATTAAAACATTGGGAGAGTATTCAGATCTTTATCTACAGACTGATGTCTTATTGCTAGCTGACATTTTCGAAAATTTCCGTCACAATTGCCTCTCTACATATGAGTTGGACCCTTTGCATTATTATACAGCACCTGGTTTAGCCTTCGATGCTATGTTGAAGCATACAAAGGTGAGTTTGGAGCTTCTTACGGATACAGAAATGATTTTATTCATTGAAAAAGGTATCAGAGGTGGGGTATCTCAGTGTGCAAATAGATATGCTCATGCTAATAATCCATTTATGGGGGAGAAACTCTATGATTCATCTACAGAAATATCATATTTGATGTATTATGATGTGAACAATTTGTATGGGGCTGCTATGTGTATGAGCCTGCCTCGTGATTCATTTGAGTGGGTTGATCCTTCTTCTGTGGATATTCTGAACATTCCTGATAGCTCTCCAATTGGATACATTCTTGAAGTTGATTTGGAATATCCTAAAGGACTACATGATTTGCATAAGGATTTCCCTCTCTGCCCTGAGCATTTAATTCCGCCAGGAAGCAAACATGCAAAATTAGTGACTACACTTTTTCCGAAGGAGAAGTATGTCATACACTATCGAAACTTGAAACAATACACAGCACTTGGTATGAAATTAAAACACATTCATCGTATTTTGAAATTCGAGCAGGAGCCTTGGTTGAAGCCCTACATTGAACTGAATACTCTGAAGAGACAAGCATCAAAGAATGAATTCGAAAAAAACTTTTACAAGTTGATGAATAATGCTGTATTCGGAAAAACGATGGAGAATGTTAGAAAACAGAAAGATATTAGGCTCGTTACACACTGGGGTGGTCGGTATGGAGCAAAAGCTTTGATAGCAAAACCTAATTTTCATAGCTGTGTGGTCTTCGATGATGATATGGTTATCATTGAAATGAATCGGACGTCAGTGCACTTCAAGAAACCCATCTACGTTGGATTTGCCATCCTCGATTTATCGAAAACGATTGTGTATGACTTCCATTACAACTATATCAAAACTCAATTTGGGGATACTGCGAAATTGATGTACACCGATACAGATAGTTTATTGTATTTGTTCAAAGTACCCAATATCTATGAGTGTGTTAAACGAGACATACACATGTTCGATACCTCTGACTACAAAGAGGATAATGTTTATGGAATACCGCTAGCAAACAAGAAAGTATTGGGTCTTATGAAGGATGAAAATAATGGTAAAATCATGATTGAATTTGTGGGATTGCGAGCGAAGACGTACGCATTCAGGATGTTGGATGATGATAAAGCTAAGAAGAAAGCTAAGGGTGTTAAGGCTACTACACTCAGGAAGATCACATTTGATGACTATAAGAACTGTCTCCTGAATAATGAGCATGTTGTGAAAGATCAATATTTGATCCGGAGTAAAAAACATGAGGTGCATACAATCCGCCAGAAGAAATTAGCATTGAGCTGGGAGGATGATAAGCGTATGATTTCTACGAATGCGACAGATACCTTACTTTGGGGGTATACTAAACCAAGTGTATAATTATAAATAGATATTTTCATACATTGTATATATAGGATTAAGGTGAAAAATAAATATGAATATACAAAAAATTTTGTGTTTTTTTTTCAATTTTATTTCCTTTTCACAAATGATACACATCACGTAGATAAAAAAAAATATCTCCACACATTATACATCTGACTCATTGATCCAACTATTATGAGAATTATCAAAACCTAACCACTTCACATATAATTTATTTCCTCGTTTTTTAATCACTTTTTCAATCAGGTACACATCAGGATGCTTAACTTTAGATAATTCCTTCCTCGTAGAAAGTTCCTTCAATAGGATTATCTTGATAATCAATCAATTTATAAGTAGTTGGTTCAGTTCTCCTCACGCGAATGATCTTGAAAATTTCAGTTGTACAATTGGGCGTATAGCCTTTTTCAAAAACATGTTTATATTTGCTGATTCTCACTTTGTCATTGATTTTGAATTTCGGTTCTTTAACTCTATGGTTCAGAAGTTTCCAATAAACTTGGTGATGAAGAAACTTTTCATTCATTTCGTTCACATCCTTGGGTTTCATATGAATTGTTTGATGTTTTGTATCATTATAAGATGATATGATGTCAGGAAGTATATCGAACCATCTGTATGATCCTTGGAGGGAGAATTTTTTCCGCATTCGCTCTTTCAATGTACGGTTGAATCGTTCACAAATCGATGCTTTCAAATTGCTAAACGTTGAATACATTTTTATATCAAATTTTTGCATAAGATTTTTGAATTCTTTGTTATAGAATTCTTTTCCTTGATCAACATGTAGCTTTTGAGGTACTCGACCTTGATTGAGTACAGATTCCATAGCTTTTGTAACATCCAATCCACTTTTTGATTTAATCGGTACTGCCCACGCAAATTTGGAGAAAATGTCGATGATTGTGAGTAGGAATTTATAACCATCATTTTCTTTAGCATAGGCTGACATATCCACAAGATCAGCTTGCCAAGTTTCGTTGAGAGCTCGTATATCTACTCGACGTCGGGGATAATTCCTACGCGCAGGTTTGTGGAGTTCCTCAACTAGAGCTTCTTTTTCCTTCTTGAACCTTTCTTTTTTTCCTAGGATTTTCACCATCATTCAATGTTTTGAGATTTCTCCTGATACGTTTCACTCTTTTCCCACTATTTGAATATTCTGGTGTGGCTGTTACACTGCTATCTCCATTCGGTTCAATTGAATAATGATATATATCAGAGCTCTCCAATGTTTTCAGTCGCTCATCTAGTGCTTCAATGACTTCTCTGATTAAACTTCTCTGTTATGAGTTTTTGTAGTGAGTTTATTTGTAACTTTTCAATTAACTCGTTGAGTATTTTGATAGAAACTGCATCTTGATCTTCAATTGCATCAGCAATGTTACACAATCGCTTGTTCTTCATATCAAATTGTCCATCTGCAGTAAGCTTAAAGCTCCGACCTGGGGGTCCTTGAATATTCCGCGGTGCAGCTGAATCTTGATTCCGCGGTGCAACATTCAACTATCGTCCAAACACATCAACACTCATTTTATAACTGATGTTTCCAAGATGTATCCACTTCTAATATATCAATCCAGCCTCACGCAGTTCCTCGATAATTGAAATTATTTCATTATTATGATTATTATTACCAGCTGTTTGTGAAGCATATAATAGTCGGAGACGCTCTACTAGCTCATTTGGATCATCGCAATACACATAATCAATATTATACCTCCTTTTTGCAATCATTTGATTTGATAATGCGTTTCCACGTGGAGACTTTTTCGTGAAATTCACAAACTTCTCTCTATTGTGTCGCCTCAAGCCTTTCGTTGGATTCAAATATTTTCTATTAAGATGTGTCATCTTCATAATTTTCGAGAATGCTTTCTTATCAGAGTCTGTAATCTTCTCTACATTAGGATTTTTTTTGAATAATATTTCGAAAAGTCCTGGAGTTTGATTATACTTTTCCCCACCAATTACTATTGTCTCCCCTTCGAATTTAATGGGTGTTGTTCCAAGCACCCAATCACCTTTATATTTGCGGATCCCCGTCTTCATGTCCAATTCTGTCATCCCATTTGGAGTATCATATAATTGTATATATTCTTGAGATGAATTATGAATATGTTCATCCTCGACAGAATCTGAATCATCTTCATGATGAGTATTATCAATTTCCATTTCAGGAAATAATAATGTTGTAGTATTCATATCCAACTGTGAGCCTGATGGTAATTTTTCCGATATTTTTGAATCATACATTTCCCCCATCCGTTGGATTTTTATCGGGATATTAGAGTCAGCAGTCTCTGTAGCACGTTTTCGTGAAGTTGATGATGCGAGAGATTTCTTTATTTTCCTCGGAATTTCAGCATAAGCAGTCTGATCTACAATTTTTTCTAATGGTGTAACCACTGGTTTGAAAACTTCATCTAGGGTTCTTTCGGTGTTTTCCCTCCCCAATTTTATCAGCTTGTGCTTCTCACGAATTGCTTCACTCGCGTCCGCAATTTGTTGTAAGACATGTTTCTCTTTATTTAAAATAGAACTGGTCATGATAAAGCTCTAGATGTGACTGCTTGGAAAAGTACATGTATTATGTATTTATAAAACAATCGAACCCTCTCCTGTAGCGGCCATCATCGTTCTCTATCTTTATCAATCATGAGGAAGCTGTACCTATCAATATTCCGACATGAGGAACATATGTCTTTGAATTGGTTATAGGTCATATCAGTATTGACATGATCTTCATAGATATGTCGTAAATTATTATCATCCTGTTTGAATAAAATTATTAAATTTGCATTATCACGTACAAGATGTTTTGGGATACGCGTATATGTCTGACAAAGGTAGAAACAATCAACGTCTCGGTGTCGTCCCATACAAAAAAATGCACGCATATTATCTTGTCTTTCGCATGCGACATCATCAAAAATGAAAATTGAATTGGGATGCGCATCTTCCGGTTTTATCACCTCCTCATGCTCGTTGAATGGAAAATATCCAATTGTGTTCGTTGCTTCCAGAACGTTTTTTAGGAACTCATATTTCGGTTGATTCAATGATTTTGAATACACATAAACATTTTCGAATCTCAATCCATTCGGATGTGTGATAAGAGCCAATAATGCGTATGTTTTACCGCAGTTGGAGGGCCCGCAAAAAATGGCACGCACTGTATTTGGTAACAATTCTCCATGACGTTTATCTTTAATTTTATCACCCACATTTTGTACCACCTGATCAAAATTCAGAATGGGTAATTTCACATCCTGTTCTGTGAACTTCATCGTTGATGACAATCACCTATGAGTTTTCTCATCCTACTGCAGTCAGAACGTATAAATAGCGGGTATATATACCATTCACATTCAGTCGAAGATGAGCTATGATTGTGAGAGGATGTAAGAGGAGTGGTAAAGGAGTATTCAATAAGATAATCAACAAATTACCTATCGAATTTCATATCCCTGGTTATCAATATTGTGGGCCGGGAACAAAACTGTTAGAGAGATTAGCTCGCGGTGATCCTGGAATTAATCCACTCGATAAAGCGTGCAAAGAGCACGATATCGCATACTCAAAAAATCGTGAGAATCTTTCAGCTAGACATAACGCTGATAAGACCTTAGAACAGAGTGCGTGGAGACGTGTATTATCAAAAGATGCAAGTTGGAGTAAGAAAGCTACTGCTTGGGGAGTGGCCAATACTATGAAGGCCAAGACTAGCTTAGGATTTGGATTGAAGAAAAGAGTGGGGAGGAAAACTACAAAGCGTGGCAAAAGTCTCGTGAAAAAAAAGAAAACATGTGGTCGTAGTGCTGCAAAAAAACAAGTGGCTCTCAGAGCAGTCATCCGAGCAGCGAAACAATCAATGCGCCCTGGGGATGCAATCAAATCGGCTCTTCAGGCTGCACGAGATGCTGTCCGAAAAGCTGGAGGAAAGCGTTCTGTAAAGTCACCAAGAATATTACCAGTTCCCGGAAAAATTGGTGGAGTGCTACCTTTCTTGATTCCCTTATTTGCTGGATTAAGTGCCACGGGAGCTTTAGCCGGAGGCGCCGCAGTTCTCACAAAAGCTGTGAATGATGCGAAAGCAGCTAAGCAGTACCTTGAGGAGAGTAAACGTCACAATCAAGCAATGGAAGCAATTTCAATGGGTAAAGGATTGTATTTGAAGCCCTATAAAATAGGATTTGGACTCCATTTGCAACCAAAAAACTCATAAAGCTACCACACCGAGCCCTCAGTGATGCTGATATTATGAAATACTCCAAACTCATGAAAATTCCATATTTTCGCGGAGTTTATATGAGAAATGATTACCCATAAATGGACTTCGGGTGAATGAATCAGCTATAGTGAATTTGGATGATAGGGATGGTCCTGGCACTCACTGGGTGGCATATAAGAAACGGAAAAATGAAATAATTTATTTTGATAGTTTTGGAAATTTACAACCACCAAAAGAATTGATGGATTATTTCGGTGTTGGTAGCCTCGTCAAATATAATCATCAGAAGCATCAAGAATATGACACAATCATATGTGGTCATCTATGTCTGAAATTTCTCAAAGGACAGATATAAATATCGCTCACATTCATTCATTGAGTTAGTTTACAGCTGACAACCATGGGGGAATCTTTGACATTAACACTGACGGGAACGTCTTCTATTTTGGAAGCGAATTATTTTCCCCCCATTAAATTATCTCACATTCATCACTATAGTTTGGCTCTTGTTGAATTATTGACATTCAATTCAATTTCAAATATTACAGAAAAGAATAACAAGTTCTACTACTCTGATAATGAGAATAAGGAATATACGATCAGCATCCCCCAAGGTAGTTATGAGATTGATGATATTCAAAATTATTTTCAGAAGGTTCTGCAAAAGAAAGGTGTTTCAATCAACTTGAAACCCAATAATAATACTCTGTGTAGTGAAATCAAAAGTGATCATACAATTAATTTTAAACCACCCGATTCGATTGGTAGATTATTAGGATTTGATAACAAAATTTTATCGCCTAATAAATCACACGTATCTGATTTACCAGTTAGGATTCTTAAGGTGAATTCTATGCGTGTGGAGTGTAATATCACTGGCGGTGCGTATAATAATGGGGAGAAAGTTCGTATTATTCACGAATTCTTTCCTGCTGTACCTCCAGGATATAAAGTCATTGAGGTGCCGAAGAATCTCATTTACCTTCCGCTCGTGGTCCAAGCAATTGATCATCTCCAACTGAGATTGGTGGATCAGGACGGTGAATTGTTCAACTTCCAAGGAGAATTAATCACGATAAGACTTCACATTAAACGTACCTAATGGGTATCGTTTTCCAAACAAAGATCGGGAAGAGTTATAAAAGGGAGTCATCTCCCCAAAGGACTAGCAGTCGTCAAAGACCCATCAAACCGTTAACACGTGAGAATATTCAATTCCTCAAGAGTTTACACTTGAGACCTCGAGTGTGAATCCCATCATAGATAAAGAAAAAAGAATATATTATGGAGGACATCTTGAAGATTCAAAAATCTATCGTCTTCGATGAGTCAGTTTCTCACTATGAGATGCATACCGATCAACCCTTTGCTTCATCAAGCTATAGTAACAATGATGGAATTTCTATTACTGTGCAACATCAAGATTTATGTTTATTACCCAGTAAGAGTCATCTGCATATTTATGGTCGATTAACCAAAGATAATGGAACAACACCAACCGAGAGAACAAGACTCGTGAGTAACGCTATCTGTCATCTGTTTGAGGAAGTGCGATATGAGCTCAATGGTGTGGAGATTGATCGAGCGAAAAACGTGGGCTTAACGAGTCTCATGAAAAATTATGTTTCTCAGAGTCCTAACCAGCGGTTTTTGATGGAGAATGCCGGTTGGCTCAAGAATGATAGTATGGATAGTAATGAGACAATCACTGATAATGCAGGATATTTCGACATCTCTATACCATTAAGTCTTCTACTTGGCATTGCTGAAGATTATCAGAAGATTGTTGTGAATGCAAAACATGAACTCATTATTACGAGATCGAAAACAGACATCAGTGCAGTACTCCAGAGGGCTGTCAATCAACAAAACCCTGAGGAGAAATGGAAGATTAAGCTCCAAAAGATTGAGTGGATGATCCCCTATGTTAAAGTGTCGGATGAGCGCAAGCTGGAACTGCTCAATTTCATCGCAAAAGACACACCCATTACAATGGGCTTTCGTACATGGGAATTGTATGAGTATCCTCTTCTCCCAGCAACCTCGAAGCGTGTTTGGGTCGTGACGACATTATCTCAATTGGAGAAACCAAGATATGTTATTCTTGGATTCCAAACGAATCGTAAAAACACCCAGACAGCCAATGCGAGCCACTTCGATCATTGCAGTATCCGAGATGTGAAGCTTTTCCTCAACTCAGAGAGCTATCCATATGGCAATTTGAATTTGGATATTGCCCTCAATCAGTATTCAACCCTATACAACATGTACGTGAACTTTCAAGAGTCTTACTATGGAAAGGAAGCTGAGCCATTATTAAATAGAGAGAAATTTTTAACAGACGCACCATTAATTATAATCGATTGTTCTAAGCAGAATGAGTATTTGAAAACCGGACCAGTTGATATTCGTCTGGAATTTGAATCATCATTTCCTTTTGCACCCAACACCTCAGCGTACTACCTTATCCTCCATGATCGAATTGTTGAATACAATCCCATCAGTGGAGGAGTTAAGAAACTAATGTAAATGTATGATGTAATAAATAAATCAAGATAATTATATATATTAAAAGATGAATATATATTTTTTTAATTAAAAAAAAATCCATGGTCTCATTATTCTACACACACCTTCTCCCCATCAACATCACAATAATAAGAGTAATGATATTGAAAATGACTTAGAACTATGTGAAACAAGTTTTCAAAAAATATTTAGTCTATGTTGTTTTGATAATACAGGGTTTAATATTTTTTCATAAGAATTTATTCGACGTTTTGAAACGCTCATGATCTCGAGCGAACTCTTCCCATGGACCTCGATGAGCAGAACGATACGCATACTCCCAATAGAACATCAAATGAACTCGTGGTTGTAATTGAAAACTAATTCTCTTGTTGATCTACAGAGCTATCCCTCACAGGTTTCATCATTCAAATCAAATCAGCAGGTTGGTGACCACGAGAAACGAAGAATATATCGTACTCCAAACCCAGAAGTTCAATGGCAGATCGCAAATGTTCAAAATTTGTATTGATGGTCTGCAGAGATTAAGATAACTTCTCACAAGGATAACACTTTGATACCTCTCCACGTTTGAACTTGGAGCACAGAGCTCGGAAATTTTTTGCGAATCCGAAAGATGAATCCCGTCAATGGTGGCATTGGTTCAGCTGGAGCATGAATCAATAGTTGCTCCACAACCTCATTGTCATTGAGGCAGTATGGTGGAACTGAATTCAACCATTGAATTTCATCGATACTCGCTACCTCTGATTCATCCTCTGTGTTGGTGATCTTGTCTCTCAGCTCCTCGCAGAATTTTCTTCAATTTCCCCAAATTGTTGATACTCTCGATTATGTTTGATAAGTCCTCACCTCGAGTAGGGCACTGGGGACAATTTCTTCTTCTCCCAAAGAACATTCGAAAACATGTTTGAAACATTTTGAAAACATTTTGAAACATTTCGAAAACATTTTGAAACATTTCGAAAACGTTTTGAAACATTTTTCAGAACATGTTGAAAACATGTTATAACCAATAGAGCGAAGAGGAATTATAAGATATCCCCACCCCAAAGAACAATGAGTCATCCCCAGATACCAGGATGACATCATCCTTCCAGAACATCCTCCGACCGTGCTGCCACCTGGCTCTCGAATATACAGGATGATGTCATCCTTCTAGAAAATTCTACGATGGTGGCGCCACCTACGTGAGAGTGAAACCCCCGCGATACAAGTCCCAACAGGACTCCGGAAGTCCCCCCCCCCACCACATTCCCAAACCGATGAGTCCCCGATGACGTCATCCATTTCGAAACTTCTACTACTGGGGCGCCACCTGGTGGCGGGCGCTGGAACTTCTATTCAGAACCCGCCTAGCTTAACTACTGTTCGCCATTCTTCTTCTTCACTAATATGATCGGGGATACATATTCAGAATTACTGGGGCGAATAATTTCTTTCTTTTCCAAATCATCTAATATCGTACGTAATTGTTCTTTCTCGTGAAATGATATTCGTCTGGGATTGTAATGAAATGGTCTTGGATCTTTGAGATTTAATTTCAGTTCCATATCCACTTTTGGAATACTGGGTCTAATCGATTCAATATATTCCTGCTCGAATAAATCTTTCACAGTAGTTTGAATTGCAATAGGTAGTTCGGAATTAATATTCAATCAATCGGAAACCCTGTCATCAGAATGAGAAATATCAATATTCATTATATCATCAATAGCATTTACCGATGGATTCATTAATATAAGCCCGAACTCTCTAATTACGTCTCGACCCAAAACAATAGGAGTTCTCATTGCCGTATCAGGAACAACCTATACAGTCTGGTTCTTTCTCACTTCGTTACCAATTGTTATATTTAATCTCAGTACACAATTTATCATAAGCTTTGAATTATTAACTCCCAAATATTCTCGATTCAACTTACTAGGTTCCTCAATAGCGTCAACAGGTATGAGACTCTCTTTAACAAAACGTATTTTACTACCAGTGTCCATCAATGTTAGTAAATAGAACTCGTGGTTCCCGGGATCGTGACTAACTTGGTATTTAATGTCTCTAATAAATGTCTTCTCTTCTTCTGCAATACCAGATACGACGGCCACCTGCTGTTGAAAATCCTTGAAATGTTCGTCTTCTCCCTCGGTATCAGCAACAACAGTCACTTGGGTTTTAATTTTTCTAGAAGGACACTGGAATAGCTTATGGTCCGTCTTTCCACATTCATAACAAGACCCTTTTTCACGTTTTGGCTTATCACATTCTGTTGACCAATATCCAAACTTATTACAATTATAACACTTGATTCTTTTATTTTGATCAGTGTTCTTCAGATTGTCTTCGGTTTTAATCTTTGTTGTGTGCGTGTCGGCGGCTTTGGTTTCTTGTTTACCAATGGAAAACTGTACATGTCTCTTCACGGAATTTTTGTCACACTCTTTTAATTTAATCTTTTCAAAAATTCTCAGCATTTAAGTCTTGTCATTAAACTCCTTCATCTTTGCTAAATCCTGAAGATTTATATTTGAAATGCCATCGATCAAGTAATCAACCATTTCATCATCGTCAATGGGTACCTCTCTGGCCAAAATGATTTTAGCATGATAGTAATCCGCGAAACTTTCCGAAACTTTCCATTCCCTAGGTTCGAAATTCTTCCTCAAGGACACACGAACCGGACGATGATCATACATCATTTTCAATCCCTTTAAGATTTCATCTAGACTTTGTGCAACTAGTTCCTCACTCTGGAACCATTCCTTCGCTTTACCCATCAATTTATTGCTGACCAACAGCTTAGCACGAGCATCGCTAAGATTATAAGTCGCGCACAATAGTCTGAATTGTTTTTCCCAGCTACGGAATTTGCCGCTCGAACCATCGAAATTACCCACCAACTCTAACATGGAATTAATACTCTCCTTTCTCTGATAGTTGTTTTGATCAATGTCTTCTCTCTCTCAATGGCTGACGAAGTAAGTGATTTTCACGGGCAGCTACATCTAACTCTCTTTTCAACAGCTCATTCTCACGTCTCAGCACATCCAGTTCCATACGTTCAAGTCGTGTTTGTAAATCATTGACGGTTTCACCATGGGCTGAAGCATTTTCGTTACTCTCATCGTTAATTTCCTCCTGGTTTTGAACAAACTCAATCCATGCACCAGTTGGATGATTATCATTGAGTCTTGTGATTATCTCTGTTTTCGTCCCTCGAGTAGATAGAACCCTTCTATGTAACTCGGCCTTTAATTTAGTCATAGGTACTTTGGTTGGATCCATTGTTCATGCCCCGACTAACACAGACACACATACAAACTAAGATTCTTCAAGAAAAGTCACTACTAACTCTCATGTCAACACTAAAGGGTCACTGCGTGGTATCAACACTCTGTCCGTTTGCTACTCACACACTTACGTCGTTCCTCAATCGAAATAATATCCGATGTCTAAGTTCACCAACAATTTCCGAATTCACCAACGGCATAATATATCCATATGATATATCAACGCTTTCCAAGCACCTCAGTCAATACTTTCGTAAATTCATAAATGGTGATATATATCCATATGATATATATACCGTTCCGAACACGTTAAACGACGCCACAGCGACTTCTAATCACTTTTCTAAGTTTCACTTAATTGTTCTAAACATTTCGGATACCCTTATCCCACTTCTGATTTTTGTAAGGAAGGAACTGGTGGTTTTTAAATGAATCGTCACAAAATTTATCAGGAATAATTTACAGATTTATTCACTTCATTTACTGGATAAATGAGTTGAACGATCTAGCTCGTTCAAATACACGTGAACGACTGTCGTATTACATTGTTCAGGTTTTCGGCATTGTCCGCAATGTAGCCGATCGATAAATTTACCGACATGATACGCAAGAGTGGTATCAGTCGAAATTTAAATTCAAAATACCTCACAAAGATGACTATTTTGGCGACAAAAAAATTCTATGCATACGATTTCATCTGTCTTCAGGTATATACAACTGTCTGGGGTTTTATCTCTTGCAATGAAATCTGAGAATTGGATTCCTAAAAAAGGATGACTGAAGCCCTCCGGGAGCTGAACGTTGTTACGTTTCTTCAGTAATGAATACTCGCCGTTAGCCAATTTTTCAACCGGACGAAGAGCCGACAATTCAGCCATCCTGTTCATAACCTGGGCTAAAGGCATATCACCTTTCCTGATCAATCTTTTAATAACGTGCAAGAAATTTTCGTAAATAAAAGCGCTAAATGAATCGAGTGGACCATGAAGCAAAACTTCTGAAGCTAAATGAAGCAGATTGTGTGGATTAAAAGTTATGTGTTCATCACCGTATAAGACTCTGAGTGTTAATAAGAAATATCGCAGCAATTTATCAGCATATGAATTCTTAACAATACAAAGTAATGGATCAGCTAGGATGCGAATAGCACAATGTAATGCCATGAAATTCAGGTACATGTTTCGGGGTAAAACAAAACGAAGAAAAACTGGACCTGTGTAGAGGAGGAATAATCGGCATTCAGTTGCTTTCCAATTAGAGTAATCATTGAGAGATCTTGGTTTACGCGAAAATTCCTTCGGTGTCACAGATGCTAAACTCGTGTATAATTGATTAGCATAATCTTGTATTTTTTCTCTGATCCAGTATGACATATAAATTCCAAGAAGTCTTTTAACACCTAACAACACCAGGTGCATCCAATCCAGTGGAAGTTGTTTTATCATATCGAAACCATTGAGCTCTAACGGGGATAAAATACGTGAAAACTGTTGAGGTAAATCTTTTCTAAAATTTTCATTCGTTCGTAGCTCTGAGGAAAAATCTAGGAATAATCGATAATTAGTAACAGGTTGAATACATTTTCCGCATCGACTATTGTGTCCTGGGAAACAACTAATGAAATTACGAGCTGGTGTATCGACCACGATATTTCTAATTCTCAAATGGCATCGATGATTGTTGAATACAAATCCTTCGGTTTTTAGTCGCATATATTCTTCCAATAAAATGTTTAAATATTCATGGGCAAATTCAGGTTTACCGGTACCATGATATGCCCCAATGAAAAATGGCTGAGGGATTCACTACACAACCGAGAATGGGCCAGAGTTCGCTCCTACTGCTACCAGAGATACTCAATCCATCAACATTTATATCGATATCAATGACCGGAGATATTTTGGAAACATCAGTATAGATTAATTTTTCAATCACACCCTTCTCAGACTATAATAAGCAAATTTTCCCGTGCCCATGTTGACAATTAAATTTGATGTGGGAGTTAGTAGGAGTGTCTTAGCTGAGAGTGGTAACTCTTCCAGACCTCTTCTAACTAAGCCATGTAATAATTTATCCAAGGCATCGTGAGAGATTTTATAACGCAAAGCCCAATGGCGAAGAAATTCTTGGAAATCAAATTCACTGTCATTGACATAATGAGTCACCATATTCAGAATAATCTCATTTGATGAATTTAGTACATGATGGGGTGAATTTTCGGTATTAGGAGACTCATGGCACCTTGTAGGATCAGCGGTGGGTATAATATTTCCAATGATTTCAACGAAAGCATTGATTATTTGATTATTATCAGTCTGAGAGCTATTGGAATTTGTGAACTGTACAGAGGGATTTTCATTGCTCTCATGCATTCCATTGACTTTTACGTCTGTTTGCGACTGGACCAAGTTATTGTTGGGCTGGCTAGATCGTTAAATCCGTCTCACTCCTGCAGCAGTTGATAAACAGCGGAGGGTGTTTGCAATTCTCCTCCTTTGTTGCCGCCGCGTTAAACAAGAAAATGGCTTGCGGACGGAGCGATGCATTGCACATGAAATTTTCCCTTTTCGTAAATAAAACGATTTAATTACATTTTTCGGCTCGTCCTTCAGGGCTTCCTTTAGGTTATTACGTAATTAACAGATTGAAAACAAACTTACCAGAGTCTCGTTGATTTTTCAACTCAAACACCGAATATTATGCAACTAACAATCACTCAAACTCCCCGAGAGGCAGATATATCCTTGATAAAGTAATCGAACTTGTTTTTTTAACCAAAAATACGAACTAATTAACACGATGAGCCAACCATATAACTGCACACGAAGTGATCAGTGCCGTTGTCTGTGAAGAAATAAACATGATGGCGATTATGACTGCGTCGTAAATCAGCTGAGTCGTGGGTCATTGAAATATAGATGTCTTTTAGTTATCTCATTTCATTATTTTGGAGTTAACGTGATGATGACTTTAATACAACTAGAAGTCATCTAATTGTTGACTTCGGAGGTTTATAAGGCAACTTGTCGACGAACGGAACGCCAAGAGTTCTAGAAAAATTCAATAGAAAAATCCAACGCTCTTCCCAAGAAATTCCATGGAATTTATTTGGAATTTCATTAGGAATCTATTGAAAGTGTATTGGAAATTTCATTTATTTCCTTTTCTGCCGATCTTTATTGGAAATTTTGCGGCCTGTTCATGCAATTTTTCTACAAACGTTAGAACTAAAACAAAAAGTCAGTAGATTTTCATTCTCTTGAGATGATTTTTCTATACACGAGAAGAAGAAACTTGGAAAATTCATACTCAAGAAGTCTTAAATAATGAATTGCAACAGAATAAGGTATATGTAAAAAATCAATATCTATTGACTTCATTCTATCAGACATCTATTTAAAAATTGAAAAATAGATTTAAAAAATTACATAATTTTCAATAGAAATCGGCAAAAAAATGATAAAATGTGTAATTGAATGGAAGATAGATTTTTTTATAGGGGAAATTGGAAAAAGACTAACCAAATTGTAATCGGGATTCGGATTGATTTCTTCACTCAATCCGTTTTACACGTGTTTTACAAATTTCACATAAATAGAAGAGTGGATTATGAATACACACATCCATAATTTATTCTATAATATTCATTGAAACTCTTCATTAACGATTGAATGCAATCATCAACATTTTTTGACACTTATTAGCTAATTAAAATAGTCATCAGATAGCGACAACTCTAAGAAAACGTTGCGTTGTACAGAAATGAGATGACAGACCTAAGAAAAAATATGATAGCTAATTGAAGGCATTCAGACACGTACGTCTCGTTAACAGAAAAAAGTTATGCCTGATTTATCATTGACGGCCTTTCAATTAGTTATCTTAACGAAATTATAGAACAGATAACTATGAGACGTCTCTTCTTCAGTCAAAAAAATCGATTAAATTCGTCTCCTCGATGGTTGTCTGTCATTCGACTATGTGAGAATATCGGACTGGCAACGTCGTCAGCTGAAAAATAGGGCATCGATAAGTTTACTTCTTTCCATCGACTCATAGTCAACGTCGATCTCGTTCTTATAGTTATCTGTTTGTGGATTATTTTCCACAACTATCAGATATTTTGAATTGATGCCTCAAAGAGAACTATTGCATTGTTACTATTCTATAACGCTAAGTAGTTAACTTATCGACGACTATTTGCAGTGTGTATTTTTCATGTCATCTACTCGACGTCTTTTCAAAAAAGACCGATAGATAGCTGTGGAGCGACATCTACCAGATAACTCGTAGATAAACACTTCCATCTGGGGTAGTTATTTTATAGGAAAATTTAACAGTATTTCATCTTCCTATGCAACCTTTCCTATCGAGATATTTCATATAGGAATTTTCTAAGGATTTTCTATTTTGATTTTCTTTTGCTTTGCATTAAAAAAGTCAAACAAGAAAAATTAGAAAATCTAGGCCGAGGAATTTCTATACCAAATATCACTATACAATCATTTGTAGAGAAAAACCTTATTTTATTGATTTTTCCCATTAAATATTTTTCATTAAACATTTCTATTGAACAAAGCTCCCAGATAAGCTACGGAATTTTTCTTCAGAATCGCCCAAAAAATATTAGAAAGTTTAATGGGAATCCTGTAGAATTTCCTAATGAAGTCACTAGGTTTTCCTATGAAATTTTCTCCTGCCTGGAACAGAGTGACTCTGTATGATTTAGAGAGCTTTATGACTACTTCTTATTTTACTCATTCCATTTTTTTTAACATCAGATTCATCCAGGGAACTGACGCTGAAGATGTTCAGGGAAACCTTCGAATTTCTCAGTTTGTTCAGAATGTTGGTAGTTAAGAGCTCCACGACAAATGGTGAACGACATAGGATCACAGCCTTCCCAGCAGATGATATCATAGATGATTCGGTAATTACATTTCCACCTTCCCTTTTTTTCTTCATTTCATATACAAAATTGTGAAATGTCTTCAACGTTGGAAAGCGTACCAAGAAAGTTACTAAGAAAACTTTGTGCTGTAGCTGGCCCGTTCTGTTCGAATTCAACTCTTATTAGCGCTTTTATTACTTCTTCGATTCTGCTCGAAAATTTGGACGGTTTTCTGGTATTAAAAGAAAAATCAGGATTTTCAGTGCGAAATACTCTCTGGTAAACATCAATAGAATTCAATCTTTCCATGCAACTTATTCTATTGAAGTTTTTTCTCTAGAAATTCCTGGGCGTCAATTTTCCTAGTCTTTTGGGATGCATTTTTTGGTCCCTCATTGAGAAAATTAAAAAAAAAATCTCATTATAATTAATTAGATGGAAACGGAAAATGTTACTGACCTTTTCTGGGGAATATTCTCTACTTATTGTGAGGTATAAGAAGAATCCCGTATAAAATCTTCAAACGGAATCGAAAATCGAATAGAATTTCCCAGTGGATGTGATATTCATCACACTTCATTACTAGCTGAAGCACCTCATTAATGATTAGATGAAGAAGTATCAAGAGGGCTTTATTGCTGACAATTATCATACCTACAGAAAAATTCCCAGAGATATCTCTGGGAAGAAAATAACGTTTTCTTGAGTTAACTGCATCACGCATGAAAAAATCCAATAGAATTTTCTAACGAATTCGCTAGAAAATTCTATTGGAATTCTATAGGAATTCTGTAGAGTTTCTATATGATGTGACGCTTTGAGTTAGATCACCCACCGCATTAATCCTGGGTGATCCAACATGTACCTAGTCCCTGGGACTAGTCACAAATAGAATAAGCTTTCCTTTCCTAGGGCCGTCGTACCCTATGTTGACCGGCTAACTGTCGCGTGGGATTCACTCAAGTTGGGAATGATAAGGGAATTGGAAGGTATTGTAGCGAAGATAAATACACGATTAACTGGTAAAAGTATGGTATATTTAACTCAACTACTAACTACGATACATGACAGTGTTATTGATGGGTAAACGCGTTATTAATATTTGAAGGAGCTGGGATGACCGTCCAGCTTCACTCCCGATCGTACTCTGCCCTATTCCAGAGTCTTTGTAAAATGCTCAAAACCTAAAATTGCAGAGCAAGCAGTCTCACGGTCCCGAAACACTAAGACAATTAAGTGTCATCATTGACACACAACTAGACAGTCAAACAGCTTCTTTACCGAGAAGCTGGACTCAGATGGCACCGTGAGAGTGCTGAGCTCTGCTCCTGCACGATGAGAAAGAAATCATATTTCTTTTCTCATCGTCCCACATTATAAATTTAATGTAACGTATTATTCATAATACGTCACATTGTATTCAACAAATAACCGACGTATTAATGACAATACGTCACAATGACTTTTTTTGGAATTCTACTAGAAAATTCTGTTCGTTTTTTGTGCTGATTCTATTGGATGTTTGTAATGGCCAAAATTTTATACTAGAAATTTAAGGCTAGAATAATTTTATGTAAAATAACCAAGAAACAAATCAATGATTGTAAACTAAATAGAGTGCATTTTACCACGTGAACTCGATTAAAAATTCCGAAGACATTGAAATCGAGTTCAAAAGTGATGAAATGGCACACTCAGCATGCCCCAATTACCCAATACTAAGATTCGCGCGCGAAACAACGATTGAAAACCGATGAATTGAAATCCCAAAAACCGAATGAACTACTTCCCCATAAAAATCAAAAGAGTGGGAAAAGTCATACGACATTTTTCACCAATTAAAAATGGCCTCGTTGGAGCCCATGTGATAAGTGACCCCAAAATTCATATAAAAATGTCAGAAAAATCAAAATAAGTCAGTCTTGTAGCAGCGACGGAGCAGTAATAATTCTGGTGGAAATAGTTCATTTAATCGGTCCGGTTTTTCAATTCTTCCTTCGATTATGTGGGATAGTACTGAATTAATAGTAAGTTACGAACAATTGAAATTATCCGGGAACAAAATTTCTTTAATCGAGAGTGGTGACTTTTCTCACAAATAAGGAATTCGTTCATTGTGACGCGTTGTAAACAGTCTCAAACTTAAACTCTTAACATTCAACTGTCTAAATTTAGTAAAATATCAACGAGTAGAAGAAAGTGTTTCCGTGAAAGTATCCATAATAGCCTTTAGCACGACTAATTGCTGGTGAGGAAATTACGGATTTACCCAGGGATCTACAAACACATCGATTAATTTATAAAAAACGGACCGAATTGTGAGTAACAAAATTTGTAAACCCAAATTTGAATCCTTCAGATCATTCCAGGGGTAGGAATTTTAACTATATAGATTTCTGTAAAATCACGCTTATGTTTTTGTAAACCGAATAGT
This sequence comes from Diachasma alloeum, assembly GCF_001412515.2. Lineage (NCBI taxonomy): Eukaryota > Metazoa > Arthropoda > Insecta > Hymenoptera > Braconidae > Diachasma > Diachasma alloeum. The sequence goes on from NW_021680422.1 coordinate 498,318, forward strand.
TATTCAAAATATATTTAAATTCAAATTTGATTCCCATTACAACTCCAAATTTCCTGATTAGTAATTAGTCTCAACTCAAACCCTATCCCTAAATCAAACCCTTTTCCTTTATATTTTAGAAAAAGGTAAGAGTATAAAACTTTGCGTCGTCCAATAATGATAAAATCTAATAATTTTAGCTTTGATTTTAATGTGACAATTAAAACATATCCTTTCAACGCTAAAATCTTTCTCCGGACATAACATGTTCTATAGTCAAAATTCAATAGATTTTGAATTTCTGTTAGAATTTTTCTATTGAGATTTTTCTATTAGAATTATTTTTCACAAATTTTCTGTTTTTTCCGCTGGTTTCGGTTTCGTTTTGCATTAAAGAATCCGAGTGAAAAAAACTTGGAAAATTAGTGAAAAATAATTCTAATAGAAAAATTTAAATAGAAAAATTCTAACAGAAATTCAAAATCTATTGAATTTTGACTATAGAACATCCAATAGAATCAGCGCAAAAAACAAACAGAAATTTTCAGTAGAATTCCAATAAAAATCCTGTAGAAACCCTGTAGAATTCCTATAGAATTACAATAGAATTTTCTAGTGAATTCGCTAGAAAATTCTATTGAATTTTTTCATACGTGATGGTTAAGATTATACAGTACTAATTAACTCCTGGAACTAAGTCCTCAGGTATTAAAATTAAAGATAAATATTAATTAGCAGAATAGACTGGCCAGGGCTGATGCGTGGAGGGTGTGAGAGGATTCAAAATGATATTATGAGAAAGAAACTCAAACAAGAAATTTGTAGAAATACATAATTTGTATGAGTCGAGCGATAACAGGAGAGAATTATAGATCAGATCAGGATCTTGCAATAGTCATAATCTAAAATGCGGTTGAAGAGGTCGGGCTAGACTTCAAGTGGAAAATTTTACAGAATTAATTCTGTAGTGAAGTCGTACAAGTAACTTGTAAGCAAGGAATGTTCGTCAAAATCATCTCTGCAGCGTTTAATCTGCCCTACAAAAGTGTCTCCACGAGAAATTCCCTATTTTGTTAGATTTGAAGATATTTATTGAAAACGTAATTTCAAGTTTGATTGACCCATTTTATTTCACATCGTTTCTCCGCATTGTGTTGATTCATACCTCCGCCACACGAATATGAACACTTCCAATAATAGAGTTGAGAACTTGAGAAAAAAAACTTTCCAATTTGAATGCAAAATGAATTTTAATAAAAGAAAAAAAAATAGTAAGTTGTCGAACTCGGATAATGTTTTTCCGTAAGTCGGTAAGGTCACTCTCTGACGGGTATTTTTACTAGGTTATTGTTTATCAATCTAATGAGTCGATCAATAGTGTCACAAATTTGTATGGATTTCTCCAAAAAAACGCATAAGTTGAAAAGATGACCACAATATAAACTAACTCAAGTATCTAATCCAAATAAAATTACAAATGAAAGAAAAATCCAACTGGACAGTGTAGCCAATCGATAGTGACTAAGTTGAAAAATTTTTTAACGGTCTTTTGTCACGTAAATTGGATGAAAAAAAAAAACAGAATTTTTTATTCCAATCAGTATAATCCTAATTCGAGTGAATCAATTGAGGATGACGATGGATTCCTCTTTTTCTTTCACTTGTGGATGATAATCTTCCGGTAGAGTTGTTAATTCTCTAGTCTGGCAAATTAACCTTATTGTTGTTATTGTCCGATATCGATCTCGAAGAGTGAGTTCCATTATTAGTAGATATTTTTATGCTCTCCCATAAATTGAATATTTATATTGATCTTTGTTTTTGTTTTTTGATTAGACGAAAGTATCAACAAGATCCGTGGATACTACAAAAATTCATTTGAAAATCCTATCTGAACGATGGATACTGGCAATATGTAGAATTATAATTTCTAACTAGACTTGAAGGTGAGTTACGTCGAGTTATCAAAGAGATCTAAATATCTTTTACAGTTTGGGATAGGTCATACTACAGATTCAGACATTTTTAATCATCGAATTTGTCAATGAATTTGCGGGAAAAAAATTGAAAAGCGAAATCTCATTATGATCATAGATATTCAGTGTCACTCGAATAACATTTTAAACAGATTTATTTTCCGACACATTTTCTTCTTATAAATAAATAACTGCGATTGTCTAAACTTTACAAAAATTTATTTTTAGCAATAAAATCGACTTTTCGTAAAATTCTGAATATGAATAATTTTCTTACGATTCCGAAGGAATAATTTTTTTAGTGGAAAATTGATTGTATATGAATAGTTTACAAAGAATACTCCTTATCACTTAAAGTGGCTATTTTCCAATTATTTTATCAGTCTTCCTCCAAAAGTAGAGCTTCCAATTTTTTTTTCCAAGAATTAATGAATTTTTCTTTATAGTTCTGTGACATCCGTCAGAAAATTCATTTTAATTCATTTTCTTACGTCGTCATTCAATTATCTCAGTGATAGAAGCGACTTTTGAAACCCAAATTATCTTCTGTGACGAGGGAAAGCGACCCCCTCGATGTTGGGAATATTTCGGCTGCACACATCTGTGAACGATAAAAATGTTCCCAACGTCGAGTTTCTCCTAGATTAAGGAGATATCAGCTGTACAATATCAGATGCACTGTAAACATTTGAGTCTAGTCTCGTCTCCTTAATCATGTACTTTCCACGTATGACCGTAAATTTCAATAAACACTGGACTCTTGAACCGGAAAACTGTTGATAACAAATTCTAAGTGTGGGTCCAAATTTTGTAACTCCCACGACAAATATTTGATATAAAAATAGAGTAACGATTTCGTTTCCCACATGGAGGAAATGACATAAACATTGACGAACATGTGACACAAAAATAGTAAAATGCATCATACAACAGAATGATTCTTTTATGAATAATTTTCCATTTCGGATATTAATTAAACTATCATAATTGTTTAAGAAATATTATCAACGTGGAAAACCACAAAATAATTAAAGTTTAAACAATATTTTTATGTCATTGAATTATTATTGAATTACTATTAGATTACTATTTTTCTTCAATGAATTATAATTTATCATAAAATTTCATGAAATTTATCTGAATTGTTTCAAAAAAATTAAATAACAAAGATGTTAACGCTAAGTTGAAAATAAGAGATAAAAGAGAATTGTGGAGGGAATATATGGGCATTCCTAAAACAATTTTCATTGGTTGTTGGGGAATAGAAAAGACCGCTTACACCCCAAAAAGATCTTCATGTAGAGAGATGGAGTTGATCTCGAAACAAGGAGATTTCAAACCACTGGAGTGGGAAATTTCGGCTAGAGTCATTTGTAATTGGTCCCCGAAATTTCCCTATGCATTCTGAGGACACACCCTCCTAGATAAACTATAAAGACTTGTGCGCGATAGCAGCACGACAGTTACAGTTCCGATTGCATTTTGTAGTCATCGCTACAGTAGTAGTAGTAGCTCATATCTGAGAGTTAGTATACTCCAGTTTCTTTTGGACACGGTTCCAATTTTATTATCGACCTATTAAGGCGATATTTTGGGTTTTTCGCGACCTTTAATTTTCATATAGTCTTGGATGACTATTTAATTTCCGTTTTAGTCTTTCGTAACTAAATTATTTTCTGAAATCCCAAGTCTTGTGACATTTTTAATTATTTGATTCATTTAAATAAAGAATTTAATCCAACGTCTTAAATTCAGTGCGGCATTACTTTTAACCACATACAAAATACTTTACGACTGAAAGCAGAGCAGTGAATGTAAGTCGAATGTTGTAGTTATACTTTTCTACTTATTTTGTTAAAATATAGACTCTATTGAGTCACTTCAAAGTTATTCAAAATTCTTTTCATTTTACTCCAAGTGGACCTTTCCAACCTTTGATTCCAAACCTTTTTGGGGTCTAGAAAATTGAAGTAAAAGGGGACCTTTGTAAATGGGTTTTGTGTTTGAATTCTGTTCCTTATATTCGAGACGATCTTTGAATTTAATCTTGTTTCTTCGGTTCAATGTATTGAATTTTAATTTAATAAAGTTGTGTCAAGTAACCCATTCTTGACGTAACAGTTCAAAATTGAGAATTAAATTGAAACCTTCAAAATTTAAATAATGAAATCATGCTAAAGTGTCCGAAAACTTAGGGTCAAATGGGGCTCAAATGAAAGGTCTGATGTTCAACTACAAAAGTAGAAGCATTTCACTGAAAAAAATTGGCAAAATACTTCGATACCCTTAACTAGACTTAAGCCAGCTCTGAAGGGATAAAGATATTTCATTAAGTATCGATTTGTCACAATAATGAATCATCTTAAGAGGAAATATCAAAACATTTTTCTTCAAGTTTTCTCACCTGTGAAATTTTTTTTTCTGAATTTGACTCCTCAATCCACTCATTGTCGATTTAAATGTGTAATTGTTATCATTGATCAATTGTTTCGGCATGAGTCAAATTTTTAGATCCTGATGGAAATCTATTCATGTTGTCAATGAATGATTCTAGACGAAGATATCAAGCCATAATGAAATGATATGAAGCTCTAAGTCATATGAGAAGAGGGGAAAGAATGTTGTTAAATATAATTTCTGTACGGAATGTCTTGATACGTACTGTAATATGACAATAATCAGATAATTGCTTTGTAATAAAAAAGTAACGATCCTGAAAGTTTGATAATTCATTGCATAATTTCCTCCTCAGAATCCCTATCACACCTAATCATAAAAATTAATTCATGCACACAATTAGCAAGAAAAAAAACGCTAAATTCTCGACGAGCGTTGAAAGATTGAATTCTGCAATAAAAAAACAAATCTTTCTAACACCTCATTGCCTGGATAATTAAAAGGCAGTAACTATCCATTTTAGGCTAAAATCTTAAAAGCGCTTGTTGCTTCCAATTATTTCGTGATTCTTTCTAGTAAAAGCTACCACTCATTGATATATCTCCATATCCTTATGTTCTATTTCTAAATAACGTGGGCTTAAAATCATCTACGCAAGAATCTTTTTATTCAATGAACATTTTTTTTAAGAAGTTTCGTCTGTGTACAATAATCAACATGTTCAATTGGAACAAAAAAGGGAAAAGTTTGAATTCTCAGCTCTATTCTTCGTTCAGTTGATCGTCGTCCTCGAAAATATTTTCGTTTTGTGGATTGTCCAGCTCCCTTGCTTTTGTCAAATAGTTAATAATAATAGGGGGTTTGTCAGAACCCCCTTTCTGTCCTGAATTACATTGATCCATATTTCCCTTGAAGTGAATGGCTTCTCGCAAGCCTGGCTCATTTGTACCCACACTGGAGAATTGTACACTGGTAATGGGTCTGTTCGAAAGTGCTCGATGAATTTCAGTATAAGATCGACAATAATTCTTCTCCCTGGATATCTATCCCGTGACGAGCTCATTATAGCCAACGTTTGGCTATAACCTGAAAAAAGAGGTGTCAATAAATGTCTCATTATATGTAAACTAATATCATCATCATCCTCATCTCGACAATGAACAGATTCAAGGGAAAGATCGAACAACTTTTGTTATAGCTGAGAAATGTTCCATAAAAAAAATCTTGACATTTGCGACTCGAGTCAGTCATTCATGAGATGAAATCGATATTTATCAGGATATGAGGAGTTGTGCAACTCGTACTAAATTAATTAATCAATTCAACGGCGAAGGCGATTCAAGATTCAAGTCGTCGGTTACTCAATTTTTCATAAAAACCTGAAAATCTAGAGCAAATAGCGAAATTTCTCTCGGAAGTGTTTTGTGGAATGTAATCAAGACTACAAAAGGGGTCTCAACTAAAATTTCGCTGTCCCTGTTAGATTCTGAGGTATATTTAGTGAGCTGAGAACGTTTGACATTCTTGTTGTTTAATCGATTTTTAATAATTTTCCATCTATCTCGATACATTTTCAAAGGACTTATTTTGTAGCTAACAAAATGTGGAAATGGTCTTGTTATTAGGCGGTAAAGCACCAGTATCACTTAATTACTAATTTATGTACATATACCTCGATTATTGAATGTTATTAACCTTCAAGAGATTAATAATAGACAATAACGGCTTGAGGTCACCATGCCCGATTGTGGGATATCGAAAATACCAACCGCCAAAACTAAATTCTCTAGAATACCGTAACCTATATCCATGGTTGCGAAGCGAATGAGTAAGAATCGGAAGGAATGAAATCGATAATGCATCATTGTTGAATTAACATATGAAAAAAATAAAATTAGTAGCTAATTAAATCGATACCTTCGTAGAATTGTATTCGGCCTTCCATATAATAGAAATTTGTAATATTTATAATCTTCATGTATTAATACAAGCAACTACATCGACAATTTCTTATTTCAATTTTATAAACAAAAACTGATAATTTGCATGTCTTCGGTATGAGACTTTACCATTATTGTAGCACAGATGACGTGGTCATTTTAAAAATTCATTGATCATTTTGAATATTCGTCGATTGAAAAGAATATTTTTAAATGTGGATGCACAGAGAACGACGCAGCTAATACTATCTCCTCCTGTACTTGCAGCTTCCTCGAAGTATAGATGAACAATTGTTACTGTTATAATCTGTTTATATGACGGTATTGTGTGGAAGGAAAGTGATCAATGGAATAGAATTTTGGTTAGCGTTACACAATATGTAAATCTAGATTAGTACAGTTGTTAAGCGATTGATCCAGATCAGTCATTGATATCAAATCACTGAAATTGATATTGCAATACTCCACTAATGAAATCGGTATTTTTATTATTATTTGTATAAATACATCAATTAGAAGTGATGTTTAATTAATCCTCGGATCGTTTTCATTTCAGAAATGTATAGATTTATTTATAAAAATGGTAATCGATCATAATTATGCCTAAAAACGGTCGATGGTATGAAATTACTTCAGTAGATAGCGAAATTGAGATTAATGAGAAACGTGTGTAAATATGTTACTAGTCACTTTGAGAACTCTTACAAGACCTGTTTGACAAATCAAATACAGATGTTGGATTTGGACGAAAATGTCGATATTACAGGAAATTGAAGTCGGTATTGCAGAAAATTGAAGACGGTATTGCAGAAAATTGAAGTCGGTAACAGAGAAACTCGCTATCCCTCGGCACAGTAGTAGTAAAGAAAAATGGTAGCCGCCTGTCGACTACGGCATATGTGATCACGTGCGGGAAATTGTTTTCCAAGTCGATTAATTACAATCACAGATTTGTACTCCTCGAATATCGATCGCTGCAGTGTCTAGGTACATTAATATCATATTTTCATCTACTGTCGTAAGAGGTTTAGGTTATGTTTGAGGCTAACCATTTGTGTACTTCTAGGATTTTCTTCTTCCTTGAGAAATACCAGATTTCTAACTTCTCAGGCAGCTCCTAAGAGTGAAACAGACGTGGAGTATCATAATATCGTAAAAAATACAGAGAAACGAACAGGTAACCCTTGTTAGCAGTATTTGTAAAATCGGCGAAAAAGAAGAAAAGTGTCGCATATTCATTTACTACAGCAGAAGGACAACGAGGAAATTCGAAAAAGTTACTTATTCGTTCTACTTCCTGTTTCCAGGAGAAAGTGCTCAGCATGAGTTCCAGTCAGAAACTCAAATGCTTTTGGAAATCGTTGCAAAATCGTTGTACTCTGATAAAGAGGTGAAAAGTTCATTATTTCTAATACAATTTGAATGAACTAAAAGTTACGCTTAAAATATTAATTATGTGTTGATTTTTCTATCAGGTATTTGTTCGAGAGTTGATATCTAACGCCAGTGATGCTCTCGAGAAACTACGATATCTCAGGCTTAGCAGGAATCTATCCCCCGAAGAAGGGGGCGACAGGGAGTTAGAGATTCACATTGTCACAGACAAACAAAATCGAACACTTACGATTCAGGATACCGGAATTGGGATGACTCGCGAGGAGTTGGTGTCCAACTTGGGGACTATTGCGCGATCTGGCTCGAAGGTGGATTTCTATCATAAAAGTTCTATTTAGAAGACTTCTCGAAATGTTTTTTAAACAGAAGTTTTTATTGACAAATATCCAGTTTAGACTGGGGTTTAAATTCATGACCTGATTATGCATATTATTTCTCTTGAAATTTCGAGAATGGAATAAATTTTAACAGTAATTTTATTTCAGACATTTAACCCGATACATTTTTTTTGGGAGAAATTCAGTCCATGACTAGATATCTGCTGAAGTAATGGAACAAACATTTTTAGTCTTTATCCAATTATTCTGATTTTATCTTATTCATTTTATTTTATTTATTATAGACTATCGATCTATTTATTTAGGCTTTTCTAGAGCAGTTGAAGGCGAATCAGGCAGCAGGGGACTCTGCCAGCATAATTGGACAGTTCGGTGTAGGTTTTTATAGTGCGTTCATGTTTGCTGACAAGGTTGAAGTGTTTACGAAGTCCTATGAGAAGGATGCCAAGGGGTTACATTGGTCCTCCACCGGGTGAATATTAAATTCTACTTAGTGATTGATGATACTAATTACAGGTTTATTCTAGATTATTTAATTTGCAGATTGGGGACTTACGAAATATCTGAGGCAGAGGGGTTCAATCAGGAACTCAAATCGTGATGCACCTTAAGACTGACTCCAGAGAGTTCAGTGACGAGGGAACTTATTAATCGTGAGAATATTATTTTGATTTCTGGAATTTTCGACTAATTAGATTGTAGAGGAAAGATCCAAAATGACACTCATCTGAAATATAATGAAATCACATTAAGATTTCTTTCATTCTACTTAGAAACAAAGAATGATCGTATATTTCTTGTCCGACAGTTTTATTTTTGAGCCAAAAATATTTTTTTAGTTTAAAAAATGTGTAGAATAATAATTCTCAACTAGTTTTCAGAACTTCGATTTCTACACATATAATTTTTTGTTTTGCATAAAACATTTCACTATTTATATAAAACAAACCAGCGAAATGCTTCTCTAAATAAAAAGGCATATTTTTAGGCTTTTAAGTTATACTATCGATATTTAGACAATCGTTTTTCTGGCTTTTAACTGGGATTTTTACGTTTTCTTTTCACAGAAATTATCAAGAAATACAGTAACTTTGTGGGCAGTCCAATTTTCGTGAATGGAAAACGTGTGAATGTGATCCAACCAATATGGATGCTCGACCCTAAGGAAGTAACAGCCGAGCAACACGCTGAGTTCTATCGTTTCATCTCCAATTCGTCGATGCCCCTAGGTTCATCCTCCATTATACCGCCGACGTACCCCTCAGCATACGCGCCCTCCTATACTTCCCAGACGATAAGCCGGGACTCTTAGAACTGAGCAGAGACACATCAGTGGGGATTTCCCTCTACAGCAGAAAAGTACTGATAAAGAGCAAAGCCAACAATTTACTACCTAAGTGGCTGCGGTTCGTTAAAGGTGTCGTTGACTCCGAGGATATTCCCCTGAATTTAAGTCGTGAATTGATCCAGAACAGAGCTCTCATCAGGTAAGATTTAGATTTAGAAAAGTGCGGCCACTCAATTTTTCGCCCAGAGTCATCTAAGCCGTAAATATTTTTTGTAACATCTGCCTTGTATTGATCAATCTGCCAGCCCCAGTCCTTTGTCTTTCACTAGGTTAATGAGGCTGGTTACCACTACTTCATTTAGGTCCGCTGGTTCTATGAAAGCCTGGCCCCAGCTCCTATCTCTTCGTAAAGTCAGTAGAGCGCATTCGCACAGAAAATGTGCGACGTCCTCTCTCTACCGGCTCCACATAGCCTAGGGTAGGCTACCCGTTCGCCTAGCTTCATGTTGAACAGGTGAGCCCTGAGGGTATTGTGGCCTGGCAGAAGTCCTATCGCAATCCTCAGATTTTTCCTGTTCAGAGCGAGAAGTTCTCATTTTAGTTTATTACGCCTTCATAAACAGTTTAGCCAGTTTAGCCTGAAATTTCCGCTGTAGTTGGTCTTTTCTGATTCTATTACCCACTACGAAGGCCATACGCGTCACACCCTCCGGAGGAACGCCCTCCGTTCCTCTCTTAACCTGCTGGTCCGCCTCTTCGTTCCCCTGTAGTTTCTTCTGTCCCAGAGTGGCACGAGCTTGCATGCACTCCCGCACCACACTGGAATTAGTAGTTGCTTTTTCCATTGCTTTTATTTCCGCCTGGCTGTCACTGCAGATGAAGATTTTCATACCTTCCGTCTCTTTGCTACCAGGTGCTCGGCACACTTGACTATGGCCAACACCTCGACTTGAAAGACTGTTACACACTGGCCCAAGAGAAAGCTTTTCTCGAAGCTATCTTTCAATCTTTAGATTCCCGCCCCAAATCGGTCGTTGTAGCCAAATCTATCGGCAACTAATACTCCTCCCTGGGTCCAGGTTTAAGTTCAGAATCTAGTCACTGCTCTCTGAATGGTATTCTGGTTTTGAAGGCTTTATTAATTTGATATTTTTTCCCCCTGTCGGATCTACCTGTCAAAGGATTTCCATTTATCAAGCTAAGTTGAAAATGACCTTGGCTTGACGTTTTCCATTCTTGCTGACATCGCAACCTGTAAGGTGTTGTGCTTACAACTTATCACTCTGAGGTCTAAAGGTTGCTATTTCAAACGCCTCATAAGCTATGATCTTCATGGTCCCCGCTGCTACCCTCAGGAAAATTCCCTGTAGGCCTTGCAACGGGTTCCTCATTTCCACCTTTCCTACCCTTGGCCTCCAGACTACCGCAGCGTACATCAGCTTTGGTAGTATCTGATCTCATCAGGTAAAATGAAAATGAAAATATTTCAAATGCAAAGATGTGACGGGTAAATTAGATCGTCCCGTAGTCGAGATTTCGCGAAATATCTCGAAAATCCGAATCGCGGAATTGGTATCTCGAAATACCAAAATTTATTTCATGACCGCTTTTGTAGAGTAGAATGAAAGCTACAAAAAAGGTATTAACGAAAATTGCTTCATCTCTTCTAGATTCAGAGATATTCCTTGAAAACTTACCTTTGAGCTAAATCGACTTTTCGTGAAAGCCATTATTTTGTATTTTAGGAAACTGAGGACAGTTTTGACCGCACGAATTCTGAAATATCTCAATGAGAGATCGAAAAACAACTTGAGGAATACAACGAATTTTACAAGGATTATGGATTATTTCTGAAAGAGGGGATTGTGACAAGTCACGATCACAACGAGAAGGTAAATCTCATCATTAATTTGAACAATGTCATTTTTCAACTAATTTTTCCCTTGAGAAACTTATGTCTTTTTTTGACATTGTTTTTATTGAGCATTGCGAAATTCGATTGCTATCCAGATTGCTATTAACTAGGAAAATTCGCGCGCGTATTACTCGCTCTTGAGGCGACAAATTAGAAGAAAAATGATCTAACTTATTTTCTTAGAGAAAAGGATGACTTTTCTCTTGGAGGAAAAAATTTGGTGATTTTATGGAGATCTATGAAATATTTGACTATATCAGAAAATTAAACTCTGTCAGTACAAAAACACTTTTACAATTAATTTATTCAATGAAACGAAAATTATAACATAGAATATTTAATTGAAGGCCCGCATGGACTATCTATCGAACGTGATCTTTAGTTTGAATTTAATCTTGTTAGCCTAAAATATATTAAAATCTGATGCAAGCTACTGTCTCTTATACA
>NW_021680422.1:511464-524309 GCF_001412515.2 Diachasma alloeum
GGTACAACCTGCTGCAGCCACGTTTGAAAATCAATCCTAATCATCCAATCATCAAAAAACTCACGACTTTGATTGAGTCCGATCCTAAATTAGCTGAACTCTTGACTCAACAGGTAGCTCTACCATTTTACCTCCAGAATTATTAATTTTAGGTGGATATATTAAGAACTTTTTTATTTGAAATTTAATCATCTGCAGAAAAGTCATTAAAGGTTTCGAGCTTAAATCCTTAATTTTCGAGATGAATCGAGAGAACCTTGATTGAAACTTAACTGAGAACGAATTCGAGCCTGAAAAAGATTTCAGTCAGTTGAAGGAATGAAAGAAAACATTTTGAAGACAGTTTGATATTACTTGAAAGAATAAAAGAACAGCACTAGTGAATATCTGTTCTTAGTACTCAATAAAGAAAATTTTTAATGAAAGCTTGGATTAATCCATAAAATATGGATTATCTGAAGCTCTCGATTTTGAATGAGTTAAAAATTAAATTGAAATATATTAAAATGAAAATTATAAATTAATTTAACCATTTCCTCCTCAGCTTTTCACAGCAGCTATGGTCGGAGCTGGACTCGTCGAAGACCCCCGAATACTGCTGACATCGATGAATGAATTACTGACGAAGGCATTAGAGAAACATTAACCACATATGTTCATGAAAATATTCCATTAAATCCAAGTTTTATTTCTGTATATAATTTTACTGAATAAATTGTCTCATTATCATAGAGAATAGGAAATTGGCTTTTTTGAGTTACAAAGTCTTGCAATTTTTTCGTATAAATAAATACCTAACTGGGGGGCCTTGGCTTGAGTGTTGGAGGGACAACATGGGGGTTTGTTGAGGACTGGGGATGGCGACCATTGTCTGAGCGGAACGATTGTCTTGGGGTTTGAACATGACGGATAGCAGGGGGGTTTTGGGGAACGCTTGGGCGAAGGACTAGGTTTTGTGGATTGCTGATCATTGGGAGAATCCGGGCAGGCGATGGGACGAAGGCCTGGATGGGTATTGAAGATCAACGGGGACTTGGGCTACGGGAACTTAATCACCAGGGAGAGTACATAGGTATTCGGGGAGGTACTCTGGGCTGGGAGGGTTGGAGGGACGATCGGGGGGGTTTCTTTTGAGGACTGGAGATGGTGATATTGACTGAGCAGGCTGGGGTTTTGGGAAACGCTCTGGTGGGGGAGCAGGTTTCGTGGATTGCTGATCATTGGGAGGGTCTGAACTGGCGATGGGTTGAAGGCCTGGATGGGCATTTGAAGATCAACGGGGACTTGGGTTACGGGAACTTGAACACCAGGGAGTGTACANAAATTGTCTCATTATCATAGAGAATAGGAAATTGGCTTTTTTGAGTTACAAAGTCTTGCAATTTTTTCGTATAAATAAATACCTAACTGGGGGGCCTTGGCTTGAGTGTTGGAGGGACAACATGGGGGTTTGTTGAGGACTGGGGATGGCGACGACCATTGACTGAGCGGAACGATTGTCTTGGGGTCTGAACGAGGGACATCGGAAGATATTAAAGACATTGGACTAGGCATGCTGAAGGGAGAGAGGAGGAGGCGGGATTGTTGGTCTCAGAAGTCGAACAGGGTACTAAGCAGTCCTGGAGGGGGGAGGAGATACATGGAGACAGCAAGGGGCCCGAGATACTCTGGGCGAGGGAGGGTCAACGGATGGCAGGGAAGCAGAATGGGAGCTATATGCGGGATAGGGTCACAGGCATTGTGGCGGATTCTGGAGCCCACCCTGGCCGGGAGATAGCGGATCCAGGATGAGGATTGGGCTTCGGTGGGGAGATTTGGTGAGGTTGTTTTGTAGCCAATGGGTTTCAGCCGAGAAGATAGTGATGCAGTAATGGAGACAAGATGGCGAAGGGGTCCTGAAGAAGCTATGAGACGGCTGGAGGAAGCAGGACAAGTCTTTGGAAGACAGGAGGAGAGGGAGTGGAAACTACGCTTCGTGCCCGAAGAAGGGGCGATCTAGGAGTACACTCTGACAACCGACCCGACGGCGTAACGAGAAACGCCAATGTCATCGGTTTTTTTCAGTGTTTTTTCACAGAGGCAAACTTCAAACGGCTGCTTCTGCGCTCTGAGCACTCAACAAGTCCCTGGATCTTTAAGCGGAAAAAGGCCATAGGCTGGGGCAACCATAGTTTTTAAGTTTTCTTTTCCTTTTATGTAACAAGAGGAAACCTCTATAATCTGTATAATTATTATAATCTTATTGTATAAGGGATGGGAACAAAATGTAAAAACCCGACAGGGTATACATATGGACATTAAAATAAGTAATATAAATAACTAGCCAAGGTTTTTTTCATTTATTTAAAGTGCTGAAATCTATAAAGACAATTTATTTACACTGTCAGTACTGGAAGATTGGTACAGCTTGTGTTATTAAATTGCGTTATAATTGTTTATAGCTACTATATAACTGGCCAAGGTTTGTGGATAGCAGCGCAAGCTTTGACAATTGCTGGGCATATCTTCGGTAAAGTTCAAGAAAAATCAAAAGACAAAAAATGAAGTAGACGATTTTTTAAATTTGGATTGTTGTTTTGTGCAATTTCCTACCGAGTACCTCCATCAGCAACTGCAACTGGCAGTAAGAATCTTATCGTTTTCCATTAATTATTGCAGGAGGGTGGCAATTAATTGATTGAATGTTGCGTTCTGTTAACAAACTACACCATTTCTTTTTGCTTTGAAAATCCGAGATATTTGCTCCCGGTAAGCGGAGAAAACTGTAAGATCGCAGTAACTCAGATGCGTTTGGATGTAGTCAGAGAGACTTACGTTGATTGTATTAGTGGGAGGTGTTTTGTTCCAGGAAGAAATAATTCTAACTTTGAGAAGGAGTGCATGGAGATTTGTCTTCCGGAAGGAGCAAGGATTTGTGAGAGAATAAGGACAGCGGTTATCTATACTGGGAAAGAAAGACATTAGCAAGTTCATGATGGCAATTGCTTGGAGATAGAAACGAATTAAACGATAGTTCAATGTATAAATCCATAATAGATATCTCGAAACTCTGTCACGCTTATTCCTCATTTGTTCACAGTCGTCTGAGGCGGCTAATTTGAATTCAGAACTCATTTAATTTTGAAATTTTCAATCATGATTTTTATAATTACAGCGCGCTGTAGCGCGTTCGGTCTCGTACAAGTATATATAAAAAGAAATTCGGCCTTGAGTGATTCCATTAATTTAACAGCAAAAATTGATTTAACAACAAAAACAACAGAATTGATTTGGAACAACGAAAAGTATTCTGGATTTTGAAAATAATATGGGGAAGCAGATATTTAGTTTGAAGATTTAAAAAAGGAGTGAATTTCTGTTAGAGTTCCATTGGATTATTAAATAAGAGATACATATATATATATATATATATATATATATATATATATATATATATATTTCCCACCCTCATATTTCTACATTTTATATTGATAATTTTACTCACCCTTCCCTCTCTTTGCTATTTTCTCCTGAACTTTCCTTCAAAAAATTTTTCGAACTTTTTGATAAAGTTTTGTGAATTTTTGCAAAAGTTTACTAGGAACATAGGACAATTCTTCCACTGTGATGAAACTTCGTGAAACATTGAATAATAATAAAAATTTGAAACGATATATTTTTTCACGTCGATTTTCTGAACCATTTCTCAGAAATTTCTAAAAAAAATTGAAAAATGAGAAGATATCGGCAGTAATCTCTTAAGGGCAGAATAATAGTCATAACAATTTCTTTTACCAACAAAAGGGTAGGATAGGGTGATTGTCTGTTGCATATGTATAGGGGAGAGTCTGGGCAGAATGAAACAGTAGGGCAAAATTAAACACCCGTGAATTTTGTTACCAGATATTACCGCAGTATTTTTAGGCATTTTGTTGGTAAAAGAAATTGTTATGACTATTATTCTACAGACAAATTTCATAAGACAAATTTCATAATTGGAAACTTCTTAATCTATAATGTTATTTGTATCAAAGTATAAGTGGTACTTAAATATCCTTCGTTCAGGTAAAATCATCATCAATGAGTGCAAATATTACATTTGTGAGAAAAATATTTCGCTGAATTTTTTATTACTGCAGATTTATTATAAAAAAATATAAAATTACAAAGTATTAACGATATTAGCCAATATTAAGAACTACAACATCGGGTATTGTAATGGTGTGAGGACAGACAAATTTGGAGAATGAAATAAGTGGTCGTTGGCGGCATACGAACGCTCCAGTCGGAGTGTAGAGATTGGCAATTTTTTTCACTCTTTTGGAAATTACCGTAATTAAAATTAAAATTTTGAAAAAAATGCACAACGCCCACCTAGAACTTTTCTGTAGAAAGAACGCTCGTTTTCGTTTTTTTTCAGAAGCACTACCAGTTTTCCCGGTATCCATTGGTAAAGTATTTGGAAAATATGTTTTAACCTTTGAAACATCAAGTCAAAGCACAATTGAATCGATCCATTTTTCGCGAAGTTATAGAACTTTTAAGTGATTTTTTATTCGTTTTAAAGCTAAATTCAGCGTCATAACAAATGGCATACTAGACAGAGAGAGCGAGAGAGCAAAAGAGAAACCGGTTTCATTTGTTTGTTGAAGACTAATCAAATGAAATCGAAAAAAATGCCAAAAACTTCAAGACTTTATCCGTCTGAGACAATGTTCTAGACCTGATTTAACAACAGCATTTTGAGAAAAATTAACAAAAATGGCATTCCATCTAAAAATACAATAGAATTTCCTATAATAAATGCGCTTGAATTTCCTCATACACGATATTATATATTTAATAATTTTGTCATTATGCAAATGTGTGAACTAACCTCCTTGTCCCACAACTCGATTTACTGTGAAATCGATAGCCATTATGAATTACCGTCGACGCGTGCCTCCTTGCGAGCCTCTCCATTTTAAAATCTACTCCTCCTTTGTTAATCTTGACAGATCGCAACTAGACCACAATTAGTTAGTTAAGGTTTCTGGCTCCGGCTGTTTCGGACTGATGTCCACAGTCTTCCGGCCGTAGACCACAATTAGATTCAAATGAATACACCAAGAACAACAACAAAGAGGATAAACTAATCCTCTATTTGACCATAAGTAGCATTTTTCGCTTTCTCTATATTACCGGTCGCCGACTGAACGAATGGAACAGTCGATAAAACAGAGAGTGATCGTGATTCGGCTAAATTAAAATTATGCAATATTCATACGACATCGAATTCAAATGACGAGGAGATGTAATACGGATTCTGAGAATTATTTGTAGGTCAATAAATTTTTTAAATATGCGGTATTGTGTTAAAATCATGCAAAATCCATATATTTATGGGTATTATTTTTTGCGTCTTTATTATTCCTACAATTTCACGGATTTTACTAGCTCCTGCTTAAGGAGAAGACTAATACAAGAATCGTTTAGAACATGGTATCCTCATTACAGATATTTCCAGACTAAGTATGGACAATAATTTGCACAATAAAATGAATATCAAGGTACACCATTGCCACGAATTTATGGGGGAATCATTATGCACTATTATTTGATTCATCTGAGTGTATGAAGCCCCGTTATCTTCGATCAGCACAATTTTTTAAATGATATCAATGAGTTCCTGCCCAGGAATTTTTCAACTTTGGATACAATAAAAGATATATTGGTTTGTTGTGAGTTGTCATACGGGTGAAGTAAATAAAAACAATTTCGCGATTTTAGTCACAGCCTAAATGTCTATAAATGCAATTTACATATTAAAAGATTTGAGATGATATTAACTTGTACCTATATTCTGCAACACACTTTCATCAGAAAATATAATTGTTAGTCATACTTTCATTTCAACTCATAAATATGTATCACGCTAATAGTACTAATGAGTACATCTTTTTCATGAGAGGAAGAGATTGGATGTGAATGGAACATTAGGAATCATATTGATTCAGTCAATCATTTTTAGATATATTGTTAATATTTCAGAAAACGAATTTCAATGTATCACTCATTTGAAAAAGATGATTGAACTTAAATAAGGGAGTCAGCGTGTAATTTAATTACTTTTTAATCTTAATAGTAATGATAGAAATGGGAAATTTAAATCCTAGGGATTTTTTTTTTCGGAAGTTTGTATCATTCTGACGGTTGAAACCTGGGGGCCGTGGCCTCAACCCACAATAACTTATAATGATTATGTTATGCAGACATTGACTTTACCGACATATGGAAATCCTTATCATCTGAACTTGAGGTTTTTTTCTTCTTGGTTCAATTAAATTCAGTGTTTTTTCATCGGAATGAAGTCATTGTTCCTCTTTTCTGGCGTTTCTAATGTCGAAGATAATAGTACGAAATATGATAATAAAAAAGGGCACGGTAAAACAAAATTAGCCAATCAACATCGAGTTGAGTTTCTGGAAAATATTTTTGAATGCAAGAAAATTAGGAAAATTTATGTGAACTTTTTTGTAGAGGAAGGCGCAAGCTACAAAAAAATTATTCACGAAATTTCGCTAGCATTCTATAATTCCTAGATATTTACGATATAATCCACCTAAGACTACTCTCGTTATAACACTTCAATATTGAATCAACTCCATAAAATTTCTCCCTCAAAATACTGGATCTATTTTTATCAGTTAGCTTCACATAATGACTTGGTTCTCTCACTTACATAAAATAATATTTTTTGAGCTGACGTGACAAATCGTGTCAGAAATGAATAAGTACTGTGTGATGTTAATCATGTGATTAACTTAAGAACAAGTCATTTTCTTTATAGAGACTTCCTTTGCAGCAATGAAAACTTCCTGCAAAAAAGTTCTCATGAATTTTTCAAAAATTCCGTCGTTAATGTGATGGGGTTCGACTATTAATGGGATGTTATAATTAAAAAAGCGAAAGTATTTCATAAAAAAACCTAGCGGATACGCTAGAAAATTCTCTCAGAATTCTTTTGAATGCTTATAAAATTCGGCCGAAGAAAATCAGAATCAATCATGAAATTCTTTAAATCATGAAGAAACACTGTGTCAATCATGTAAATACTTTGGTAACGAGCAGGTATGCGAAGAAATATTAAGGAAACCTTTGCGTAATTAGTAAAAACTCCAACAAAATTCTCTTCACTAAATTTTTTTCCTACATAAGGCTTCTCTTGACATTTCTTTTATAAACCTGTCAATTAGTGTATGTTCATGATCATTGCGAGATAGCAAAACCAGACATTTTATCGTAACTTACGCGAATAATTAATTTTCAAAGGATAATAACCATTTCTAGTCGAACTGTAGGGCCCATCATCCTCCTGTCCCTCTCGATGTTTTCATCATCCGTTTACTTCAGCCGTTCTCAGCTTCTTTAATTCTCCAGGGATCCATAGCTCCATAGCTAAGAGCCTTCCCAATTGATTCGCAAACCCACGGTTTGATCACTCAAGGTCCCCAACGAAAGAAGGAATTTTATCTGTGGAACATAATGAACCCCAAGTGGACATGTTCACTCTTGTGCAGGTGAATACTCAACCCCTCGGGTTCCTAAAGACAATTGTAGGTCCATTGGTACAGATATATGACAATCTGCTAGAGAGCTATGCATGCCAATCGAGTCTCCTTGAGATTCAGTGTATTCGTTATCACTCCGTTTGCACTGGACGACATGAGACCTTCTTGTCAACTGTAGTCTGCTCTTAAATCTCTCCTTCACCCCCTTCATTTTGATGGATTATTAATCATCAATTATTTTTTTCCGCTTTTGGTATTCATGGAAACAATGTGGGGACCAGAGAAGTACTTAATTGCGTCTATTGGAGGGTGATTGACGTAAAAAGAATGTTCATCTTTAATTTTTACCTGGGCAGAAATGAAATAATCTATCATACGGACTAGTGGTCAATGTGAAGCAGGGAACACTCGTGTGGGGTGATAATTTTTCCATAACCGTATTGAGATAGCAACAAACACATGAGATGAGCAGGGAACACATTCACGATGAATTAGCAGGTTTCGGTGGACATTTCAGACACTATTCACTACACTGAACTTCTGAATATTTCAAAAAAATACTTCCATGTGTTTAATAAATAATTATTTTTTAAATGCACTCTAAAGAAAAACATCCACACAACATTGCTCCAAAATGACGGCCGACAGTTGGATAATTCGGCGGCCATATTGGATCGATATGTTCGGTGCGTTTAGGGGATTCTGAACGGGAAATTGTCAATTTACGCGATAACGATATTGAATCGATTACTTTTTCATAACTCGCAAAAATCTTCAAACGATTTGCTATCGATTGGTGACAAAATTTTTCGGAAATAATCAGATAAGGGAGATAACACCTTTTTTTCAGAAACGATTATTCAAAAAATCATTTTAAAAAAAATTACAACTAGCAAATATTTTTGATTAACTGGCAAATTCTTTCAAAACATTCTCAATCAGAAAAAAAATGAAAATTTGGAAAATCTCTACAAAGGGGGCTAATAGAACGGATCTCCCTGTACACTCATCAAAATAAGTTCTGGGAGTAACTAGACGTTTGTTGCTAGAGGTTGGGTTGGGTCGTTCATTTGGTCCCACCGCCCATGCAACCCAACCTTACCAGAAAACGTCTAGTTACTCCCAGAACTTAATTTGACGACTGTTACTCCGAGAACTTATTTTGACGATTGTACACTCGTCAAAATAAGTTCTAGGAGTAACTAGACGTTTGTTGCTCGATTGGTATGGTAGGGCCCGAGTATAAATTTGTCGATAACCGAAAGTGGGTTCTCAATACAGTAGCTCCTCGCATTTTGTAATAATTGTTAGGAATGTAAAATCGAACATATTATAATCAATTGTATAATGAATGCAGAATCTAAATATCTAAAAGTCTTTTCCTTTTTCTCGACATATTTATTATTGACACGTACGTCAAAAAATTCATAGAAAATCCCAGCGCTGTCGCTGGAAAACTCTACAGTTTTCCAGTGATTCTATTGAATAATTGTGCAGATTTTGTTTTTTTTTACTATAGTAATGTTCGATTATATATATTTATTCCACCGCTGAGCGAGTAAGGAAGGGGGGGAATACCGACATTAGTATACCCGCCTGTTTTACCAACAAAAGTGTATTCGCATTTAGTTCATGCGCCACCGCTACGAAAAAATCCAGTCCTAACTTTTACATTTGTTACGTATCGAGCTAGTTAGAGTTGATCCCAGATGGCGGGTTCACTGCCCGTGGCAGAGATAATAGGGGAGATTGCTCAGGCTTATGGGAACTGTTCGATCAGAGTTTCATAGCGGTGGCGCGCATGAACTAATCGAGAGGCCGTCTCTGTGGGTAAAGAAATATTCATCTATTACCATGGAGACAGTCGATAACAGGGATGCGTTCCCAATCTTAAATCCAACATGAAACCTCCTTTGCATTCACTCATCCGCTTGATTATCCCATTTTCGTTCATACAACTTCTTATTGTCTTAATTTGTAAATTAGTTGATCATAAAGGAGAGGGAGAAAAGGAATTATGAAGTCTTGAGCGAAAGAGGATCATTTATTTGAATTTCTATACAACTAGATCTTTAATAAAAAAAAAAAAATACGAGCAATTCATCTTATTCACATTTATTACATATTTTGTCAGTGATACAAAGGTAATGAATGAATTTCAAATTATTTTGATGAGAAATATATTCAATATTTGTGAGAGATTATATCTCAACAA
Organism: Diachasma alloeum; assembly: GCF_001412515.2. Classification (NCBI taxonomy): domain Eukaryota; kingdom Metazoa; phylum Arthropoda; class Insecta; order Hymenoptera; family Braconidae; genus Diachasma; species Diachasma alloeum. The sequence goes on from NW_021680422.1 coordinate 521,209, forward strand.
ATCTCATACACATAATAGGATTAAATCAATAATAATAGATTAACGAATGAGACTTTTCGCAGATTATTGCGAGATTTAAATGAATGGTTTGCATTCTTCAGTGACCATAAAAAATTGTCTCCAATCGACAATATCTCCCGATGGAATGGAACGAGGTGAATGAATCAATTGATACTTAAGTATCAATTTGAATCTTTAAAAAATTAATCGAGAGTGAAAAAAAATCAGGGAATTTAACTCTGCCATTATGGAGTTTTTGACGAGTGAAGTTTATTCACTGTACTCTGACATTTCTCAATTGTCTGTATTTACCGAGAAAAAAAAAACGTTCCTAGGAATCGATGTGTCTTTTTTAGGCAGCTGCATTTCTGAAATGGAATGAGCAAGCAATGTTAAAATTAAGTCATTTTGTAAAAAATTTCTAGTGACATGATCCTGAAAATCAAAGGAATGTCTTGAAATCAGGAATGATGTCTGTAAGTTTCAGTAATATTTTCGCAGAAATTCCGGGAACTTATTGGGAATTTTTATAGCGTTGCCGTAATACGGAAATTTCAAGGAATTTCGTCATTGCAAATTAAAAATTTCTATAAATTTCAGTCCAATTATATGTGTACGTCCACGTGAAAAGGGCCCACTTTGTCGCATCTAATTTCCGAGATATTCACGTTTTTCTCTCCTCTCCATTTATCCCAAAGTTAAATTGATTTTTTGATCTTCTATACGGACGTCACACGGAGAAAAATAAATCGGTAAAAGTCTTGTGATCGCAAGGAGTTTCCCGAAGATTCCCATTTTTCATGCACGAAGAACAATGAAGCTTTTTGGAATCTTCGGGAAATGCTATTCTATCCTACTCAAGTAGGAGCGGAGGAATGAATTTTCAAAAGTGCCGACTAACCGGAGGGGCTCCTCCGATAGGGAAATTCATTTCTACCCCCCCCCCTTAATTACGATGAAAGAATGAAAGCAATATCTATCGATGGAGGATTCTATTCTCAATAAATTACAGCGGTTTCATTGCTTAATCTATTAGGAGAGGAGGAATGAATTTTCAAAGCGTGCAGTAACTCCGGACAAGTTCTTCTCATTCAAAAATCAATTTCTCGCCTCCCTAATTGAGATGAAAGAATGAAACCAAAGCTTACCGATTGAGAATTATATTTTTATTAAATGACATCGGTGTCATTTCTTAATCTCAGATAGGAACGGAGGAATAAATTTTCAAAAGCGCGGAGAAACCTCGAACGGTGAGCCAGGAGGGGCTCCCGCGATTGGAAAATTCATTTCTCCCCTCCCCCCCCTAATTGAGAGAAGGGAATGAAACTGACGCCGATCGATCGAGAATTAAATTCTCAATGAATGACAGCGGTTTTATTCCTTAATCTCACGTAGGAGCGGAGGAATGAATTTTCAAAAGCGCAGAGTAACCCCGAACGGCCGTTCGGAGGGCCTCCCCCAATTGGAAAAGTCATTTCTCCCCCCCTAATTATGATGAAAGAATGAAAGCAATATCGATCGATGGAGAATTATGTTCTAAATAAATGACAGCGGTTTCATTGCTTAATTTCTATTAGGAGAGGAGGAATGAATTTTAAAATCGTGCAGTAACTCCGGACAAGTTCTTCTCATTCAAAAATTAATTTCTTCCCTCCCCAATTGAGATGTAGAAATGAAACCAAAGCCTACCGATCGACCATTGTATTTTTAATAAATGACATCGGTTTCATTTCTTAATCTTCGTTAGGAGCGGCGGAATGAATTTTCAAAAGCGCGGAGAAACCCCGAACGGCTCTCCGACGTCGAGTGAGCTCGGAGGGACTCCCCCGATTGGAAAATTCATTTCTCCCACCCTAATTAAGATGAAGGATTGAAGCCGATGCCGATCGATCGAGAATTAAATTCTCAATAAATGACAACGGTTTCATTCCTTAATCTCAAGTAGGAGCGGAGGAATGAATTTTCGAATGCGCGGAGAAATCCCGAATGGCTCTCCGGCGTCGAGTGAGTCCGGAGGGGTTCCCCTGATGGGAAGATTCATTTCTCCCCCCCCCCTAATTGCGGAGAGGGAACGGAAGCAACATCTATCGAATAACATTCTCAATAAATGACAGTGGTTTCATTTCTTAATCTCTATTAGGAGAGGAGGAATGAATTTTCAAAGCGCGCAGTAACTCCGAACAAGTTCTTCTCATTCAAAAATTAATTTCTCCCCTCCCTAATTGAGATGAAGTAATGAAACCAAAGCTTACCGATTGAGAATTATATTTTTAATAAATGACATCGGTGTCATTTCTTAATCGCAGTTAGGAACGGAGGAATGAATTTTCAAAAGCGCGGAGAAACCCCGAACGGCTTTCCGACGTCGAGTGAGCCCGCAGGGGCTTTCCCGATTAGAAAATTCATTTCTCCCCCCCTAATGAAGATGAAGGAATGAAACCGATGCCGATCGATAGAGAATTAAATTCTCAATAAATGACGGCGGTTTCATTCCTTAATCTCAAGTAGGAGCGGAGGAATGAATTTTCAAAAGCGCGGAGAAATCCCGAACGGATCTCCGACTAGTCCAATGAACGTCGGTCTAACATACGAATGTTTGCGATACAGGCTCCATTTTTTATGGAATTTGTGATTTGGACATATGAAACTAATGGCGGATATTTAAGGTTCCCCAAGTTTGTGCGGGGGTTGAAAAAGCCAAAAAACTACCCCTGAAAACAGTTTTTTCGAAATAACTCGTGAATAACGCGCTCTGCGTCCAAAAACGTACTACACAAAGTTGTAGAGATCAAAACTCTACACAAAAAATGTTGAGGGCACTTTACCCCTATTCGCAACCGTTCATCCCCCAGAGCCGCGTGAAGATCAGATGGGGAAAAAAAATGTTTTCCATGAAAAAAATTGAAGTTGATGAATTTTTTTTTTTGTAATTCGGAATATCAGTGTTTTTTTTTCAATAGCTTGTTTATTTATTCAGAGCGAATCTAATATATGTTGCTTTTATATCTTGACATTGAATCAATGAATTTCTTTTTTTTTCCATATTTTTTATTAGAAAATTTACCACAAATTTTGTCTTGATCGTACCCGCGAATCTCCTA
>NW_021680423.1:0-88073 GCF_001412515.2 Diachasma alloeum
GGTGAACGTTGATTCCAACTATTGAAGCGACGGACTATTCAGAACTCTCCAAAGTATGTGGAAAAAGTGAAAACTGAAAAAAAAAATTTTCACCGGCTGCCACTGGGTCAGATTTTCGGTTTTTACTTGGAAGAAAGGTCAGATTTGTTAACACTTTCTTTTTTTATTTGGACAATGCATGTAAGCGGAGGGGCAAGAGTGGCTAGAATAGATTCTGCAACCTTCTCCGCTTGTTGGATAAAAATGTCAAGCCTCCGCATCCATGCATCTCCCCTCCACCCTCCCGTGAAATGTCGATTTTCGAGATTAAAAAAAAAACAATAATTGCATTTTTTATTTCAATAACGCATGAGTAAATAGGGATATGAACGCAGATTTAATATAGGCCCATAGAATTACGGGGACCGGCAAGGATTTGGAAAGTCTGAATGCAAGTCCTGCTTACACCTAACAAGTGCTGAAGTGGGACATAACCAGAGGTAGAAAGGTCTCGGAAGCACTTGGGAAGAGGCTTCCCAAGACCTATCCAGTTCTGAACGGAGAGACCTAAGTAGAATTTGTCAGGTCCAATTATTCGACTCGGGTATTGGATATTTCTCGAATGTTTCATTGAGTAGCAACGAGAGGGAGAACTTTTGTACAAAATTCATCGCGATCGTTGCTATACAAGGAACCATGGGGGAAATATCCAATGAGTTTTGAACGTCGAGTAGTTTTCGACGGATGATTTTTGGCGTTCGGATCTGGTTACGAAGAATTCTGTATTATTATGAGATTAGGGTAACCAGACTAATAATTAGACACCGACCAAAAGATAGACGATTTCAATTTTTTTAGTGTTCCATAAAAAATATAATTTCATTCCTGAATAATAATAATGATAACAATAATAACACTAATATATTATTATCATTACTTTGCAAAGATACAAATCTGTACAAAGGAGAGCCATACGGGCAGTCTGGCTGTTAAATTGCGCGAAAGTATAGGACGTATTATTTCCATTATAATATAAAATAAAGGATAATAAAATAAGATAGATTTGCCTAAATTATATATACACATAAAACTATCTATAGAGTCATGAATTAACAGAGGGATCGATGATACCGTTAGGTGATCAAAAGGATTACAGCGAATAATTTCTTGTTTCCCCCCCTTTTTTCCATAAAAAATATAATAGAAATTGTATTACAAATTTCCATTTCTGATAATAAAACTAATGCATAATCATACAATGATTTTCTTATTCTTTTATCATAAAAGAAACATTTTGATCATAAAAAAAAAACAAATCCTCGCGAGGTACAAGTCACGCAGTATTGACGGAACAATGTGGAAAAACAGTCACCAGGACAAATAAACGCAGCATCTGTTTGATTATGATTATCGAAAAAGATTATTTTTGATTTTTAAATATGCAGAATGATGGATTTGTTTGAATAGCCATTAAATATGACTGTTTATCTGTCGGTAACCCACCGTATATCTTCTGGTCAGTCGTCTATTGGGTATTTTGGCTGTATCTCACTTTTCCGTCATTTTATCATTTATGATAAATCCTTCATTGTTTCCACTTCAAACCCTTATTTTCCCATAATTCACATATTTGTTCAGGTATAGAACCCATCGTTGACGTATTTAGGTGACTTATCAATTTTTGATCTCTTGACGGACCTCAAATTGTTCTTAACCATCTGTCTATTGGTCTGGTTGCCCTATACCCAAAAAAAAACCTTTGATCAGTAGACAAAGTACTTGTACCCAGTACCAAGGGGTTTCTGGGGAAAAGGCACATTTTTGTACTTCCTCGACGTTACAAAACAACTTGATGCAAGTATCATGCGTCAAGTACCTGTGTACTGGTGAGAATGAGAAGTACCTCAGTACTTGTCACAAGTACTTTTGCTACTTGGCACAAGTAAAAAAATTACTTGGACCTAGTACCTGGCTGCTTCTTTTCAAATGTACCAAATAACCTCAATATAAGTTGAATATAAGAACTCAAAAATGTTTTTCTACCTCTTCTAAAAACCGAATTTCGTCAAAAATTCAAAAATTCAAATAATTCCCTTTTTGTGAGTAATAAAATTGAAAAGAAATTGAACACAATTTTTCGAGGCCTTTTAAATGTTGATAACAACATAAAACATAAAAACCTCAACAAAATTGAAATTTTGCAGGTCGTAAAGGATACCAATAATTCTCGAAAGCATCCATAAAAATCGCAATCTATTGATTTTTTCCTACAAAATGTCTTCTGCTGAACATTTCTTGTTGTTGTTTGTTTGTTGGGGTTTAACGTTGCATCGACAGCTAGGTCATTAGCGACGGGTTCGCGACTCTTTATTGTCGTTCGAACTCACGACTATTTCCTCTGTAGCCTATATAGGTTACGATGGTATCGACAGTATTTCGAAGGTGAGAATCAATTGTAGTCAGTTAGGTTCTCGAAACACGTGGAACTGTGGGTCCTGTATTTTTACATGATTCGAACATGCTTAACACATTGGGTTTCTCTCATTGTTACAACGTATACTTGATGGTGTCCTTATATTATTTGACTTAATCAAATAATCCAGAAATAATTCGCCGGTGCCGAGTTTCGAACCCAGGACCTCTGGCTTTGTAGGTGGACACCTTACCCACTCGGCCATACACCCGACCTGAACATTTCTATTTACAAAAATGCGTAAGAAAGCCCATTCTATCCGGTAATAATATTCACTTTTCTCAATAAAGTAATCAATTGGAAGTATTGAAATTAAGTCCTAAAAGGACTAGAGAGAAGTGGAAAAATTACTTTTCACTAGTACCTTTGGTACTTGTGAAAAGTACTACAAGCACTGGTCGAAAGTAGTGAAGCTACTACCTCCCAGTACTATTTCTACTCGATCGGCAAATGTGGTACTTCACCCAAGGACACAAAATGTACTTGGGACGAGTATTTTTATAACTTTTCAAAAGTGAACTTCCTCCAAGTACCGGTCGGTACTGCTGAGAAGTACTTTTTTTTGGGTGTACTCAATGATTAACTGATATAACTGAACTCATCTTTTTTAAAATCAATTTCTTCCCCATAGTTCTTCCCAAAACATCTCATTTTCACTTCCTTCGTGAATTCCTTGTTATGTTCTTCTTCTCGTTCGATCGTTGACAGTTAGTTGGATAAGAGAACGGAGCTTAAAGACAATTATCAGTTATAGTACCCCGACCGCTTCAAAATGATCGGGTATTTTCCGAGAACTTCGTTGCATACAAACAAATTTGTCAAGTTTCGCACGTTGAAAAAATTCCGAGCGCTTACGCGAGTCCTGGTAAGGAATGAGGAATGAGACAAGATTGGCCGGGGGTGGTCAAATGTTGACCGGCACCGGGTTTGCCTTGACCGGCCCAGGCCCTTTTCTCTTTCCTATCAGAGATGCATTTTTCCTGCGAATCTTGACGGAGTAGTTTGTATGCAGTCAAGTTTGAGGGAAATACTCCCATTCATTATTAAGCTCGAGGGGTATTTGGCGGATTATTTCCCCATTCACCATTTCAATAAATAGAATTGTGGTATTCGGTGCCATCGTGATACAATCAACAATTTTTTTGTTATTCTATTTGACAAAGGGAAAATCACGAACGACGGGAAATCAGCGATATAATTCTCTTCTGATTGGTCCACGGGACGTCGAATACTGTAATTCTATTATTCGGAAGGACGATGAACTTAGATATCGCTAAGAATGATTAGGAGAATATCGTCCTTAAGTCAGGAACAAGAATTTTGCCAGTGTACGCTGATCCTCCCATAACTTTGGATCTCTCTGTTTTCTACCATAGATGGGGAGCAGGGATAAATAATTGATAATTTAAATTTTCAATTAACTACGAATTAAATAATTGAAATATGGGGTTGTCGGTTTCTCAGTTTTTATTTTTTTCACATACTTTTGACAGTTCTGACTAGCCCGGCGCTTAAATAGTTGGAATCAACGTTCACCCGGCTAAAAAATTCGATTTTGGCAAAAAAATCCAAGATCTGACACTTTGACAATTGAAAATATGGGATTTTAAAATAGCTATTGGGCAAATATTTGTAAATTTCTTAAAAGGGATTTTCGATTAGCCAAATAATCATCAATCCTCCGAACTCAATTATTGATTAATAAAATAATTCGGAATTTAATTAGCGATTAAATTAATAATTTAAAATTGATGAATATTACTAGCTATTGACTTTGTTTGAAATTGTTAATTCTGCCTATGTTTAATGGGATGTTTGAATGGGAATTTTTCTTCAACTTTTTTCTCCGCATAGGATAAGGTATGAGCCAAACACCAAGAGTATGAGGCTTAATTGTTTCGAGTCCGAAATGTTTTTGGCGAATTGGGAATATGATATAACTTACAACCCGTATCAGCTGATTACCAAATTGGTAACTTTCCGATCTCCGATTCAAAATTATTTTTTTCCGTAGGTGATGAATTTTACATGTCACCTGTGAATAAGCTCCTTAATCTTGAGTTGATATTTGCATGTATCATTTCAACAGACTGATACATTTCTTTCCACTGTTTATTTCTCATTTCTTTGAATAAAATTACAATGTTTACTGATCAGACATTGCACGACCGCACTGTGTTAGCTTTTTTGACACGACCTTCACAACATAAGAAAAAAGACGACCAGCTCAGCCGGCACGTATATAAAGACGGAGCTCTCTGGAGACAATATTCAGTAATCAGCACGCTTTCGCAACTTGCTCTATTCGTTGGAGGCTATAACAATCCAAAAAGTCACCATGAAATTTCTCGTGGTTTTATTCTTCGTCTGTCTCGTTGGTGCTCTGGTAAATAATAATTATCATCAATCTCTATATAGAAAAAATTTTACCTGAAATTTGTCATACACTTCTTCGCAATTCCTACGAAATCGTAGTTCTACTATTATTTTTAAGAAATTTATCATTAAAAATTTCCAATTTGATAGAAAATCAATTGAGACTGCAATTTTTTTACTCAACTATTCTATGAAAATTAATGGAAATTATGAAAATTAAGGTCATTATATTTTTGTATTTTCAATCAATTCTGAATTCATATAAGTTGGGAAATTTTCGTCTTACCTTGCATTTTAATCGAATTTGCAGTAAAATATGAGATCTTGTTATTTTTCCCTCTAAATCGCATTTCATGTGCTTGTTCTTTGAAATCACTACTAAATCATCCATGGACTGTCAATTTGTCCAACAACGTCTGATTCACATAAGAATGTCAAATTAATTTTTCTTCCATTATTTTTAAAGGCCCAAGAGTTGAATGAAGCCCAAAGGCAAAGACTTAGGGAGCATAGAGATGCCTGTATAAGAGAGACAGGTGCTGACAGAGGTAAAAATAGTTAATTAACTAGAATACTTCCATCCGGTGACGGTGGCCGACGTGATTAAATCACTCGGCCGGACAGTGGGATTCGTGAGGCGTGGGTTCAAGTCCGGCTTGGGGCAATTGGGATTTTTAATCTTTCGGAAACCGTCGAACGGAAGTCTAGACACCGAGAATCATCGGAAAACTGTTGGGAAAACATTCTCCGACGAAGCTCGGTCGATGGGCGTCCGTGTCGACCAAGGTTTTCCATGGTTTCCCTTGGTCACCAGGAGAGTCTGTACGTGGGGTACAGCTCCTGGGGGACAATGCGACATGGTTGGAGAGAAAGTCGGCCCATGAAACCACAAATATGTAAAAACTCGAATAGGGTATATATGGCAACGAAAAAATATATACTAAAATACTTACATCTCTAATAGCTCATGACTGGAGGAAATTACATATGTCCGTTTGTTGATAGTGTTGCGTCCCAGATTTTTTAATGTTTTATAAACTTAATAATTCGTTTAGAATTCCCAACATAGAATTTTTTTTTTAAATTTAAGCTTACATAATCCTAGAAGGTTTATACAGCTACAATAATATGTATATATATAGAATTATACATGGAATATTTCAGAGAATAATATGACTATGTACTCAATTGTCAAGAAGCCGGAGGAAGCTTGAATTATAAGCGAAACGTCGTGAATTGACAATAATCTAGTGCAGCTTATTGTTTTCTCTGAGTAGTTATTGAAAATCTGCAAAACCCATGTCGAGCACCTGATAGGGTCCAAAACTCATACATCCCTGGTATCAGTGAATGTTCAGAGCTGCAAGTAATCCTCTTAATTTTCACCATAATTACAGCTGAGGTTGATAGAGCCCATAGGGGTGATTGGGCTGACAACCCAACAATCCGTTGCTTCGCCCTATGTATGATGAAGAGATTGGGCCTGGTTTGTATTTCCTTTGCAGATTGATCTTCTCTAATCATTTGTTACTGACAAGGGTCATTGATTTCACTCAATCAATCTGTCTGTCCTACAGATGAGTGATGATGGTAAACTGAATGAGACTGCAGCCCGTCAGAGATTGGCCTTGGTATTGAGGCGCGAGAGGGTAGAAGAAGTCATGAGGAAGTGCAAGGATCTGAGTGAGTTCTCGTCGCAATTATTGTGATATTAATGTAATGGATCCATTGTTGATTCCATTGTAATATTGTTCCTTCCTCTCATTATTTCAGAGGGTCCCACTCCTTGCGATACTGGATACCTGATTCTGAAATGCTACACTGATAACAGAGCAAACATGGTTTAAGATTCATCCTAAATTCCTACTGTATGAATAACTAGGGCTTTATCGAACTTTTTCAAGTATACATGGATTCATTTGTCAATAAATTATCTGGATATCAGCGACAGTAGTGGCCATGCGCGTAGCGTGTGGCTCCGGCGGCCGTCCAAGCTAAGCAGCGGTTAGTCTGCTTAGTACTTGGGTAGGTGTCGGCTTAGCCCTACCTCCCTGGGTGGAGCTGCTGGTGTTGATCATGAATGTAGAGACCTACTGTACCTATCTAGTCAGTATGAGAGGCAGACACAATAGGACTCTGCAATATCGGACGGCTGTACGACTGAGGTCTTCCATGGTTTCCCTGTCAGTCCTAGCCCGAATGGGGTGCAGCCATGTAAAGAGTAAGACGGCCCATGGTAACGCAGATAAGAATTGGGAAAATGAGAAGAGAGGAGTAGGAGAGACAGATCAAGGTTGACGAAGTAAAGCGCCTATAAAAACGTAACGGTAGTAGGAATGAAATATGGATAAGAAATGTCCGGATATCTCTCAGTAATTTGGTGAATCCTTTATTGTATCCTTCAATTTATCGAAATATAACACTTATGAGAAGCGTTGGAGGAAAATTTTTATTAAATCCAGCACCTTTTTGAATAAACCAATTTTGGTTAGAGAAGGGTAGGGCAAAACGGACCAGGCGTGCAAAATGGACGCCCTGAAAAAAATTAAGGCCTTTTTTTCATAATAATTTGAGTTATCATTTGCCATTTATTGTATGAATAAACATGATAAATACTGTGGAAAACAATGAGAATCGACAGGAATGTGATTAGAAACAACCGTAATTTCCATAGTAATTCCGATAAATAGAAATTTCAGAAATGGGGGAAAGCATATTTTCGACATTTCAAACTTACAGCAAGATTTTTTTCATCTAAAAAGTACGTAAGAAATTTTAAGGCATTTGTTCATTAAAAATTCTGGATTTCGGGGGCCAAATCATTGAGAACTGTAATTTTTAGTTCAATTATTCCCTGAAAATTGATAGAAAACCGGAAAATTCCGATAAACATAATCTTGAATTTCCAATTATTTGAAAATTCGGGGTAATTTGGCACTGAGTATGGATGCTTTCATTGAAAATTCAAATAACTTAAAGAATTTTCGTCTTTCTGCTTCTTAAAATTTTTGATTTTTTTTCAATTTTCGATAACATCTGAAATTTCATGATTTTTGCAGAGAAGAATCCCTCGGGGTGGACACTCGAGATTTTTAATTTACACAACATGATAGTTTCATTTCTTTGCGACGAAACGATCAGGAAAATACAATAATTTTGAAGGTCACGCAATGTGATATGCGAAAATTTAAATTACAATTACTTAGAACACAACGGCTAGCAAGAACAGAGTTCACGTGACTGTCCATTATTATACTTTATTCCGTGAATTACGTCAAGGAACAAGCACAATAGAACCCCAGATTTATGAAATCTGAAGAAGAAGAAGAATCACTTCAAAGATATTTCGAGATAATTGATATGATTTATTCAACTGTAGATAGCTGTTTATAATTATTAATAATAATAATCGTGTTTCGTTACGGATAACATGAAACGATGTTCACAAATGTACAATATTATCAGGCGTAAATTACTCGGTATGTATAGTTCATTAAAATAATAGTAGCATTCTTTATATTAGTTATCATTTATATTTATAAATTATTTATACTCTTTGGTCCATCCACGGTACTTATTGATATCTAAACATGATATTTATCTATTATGAAGACTTCAGACTGTCGTGGATACCTAAATGTCTCCTCAAACGGATGGACCTCTCATTTTCCTTTATCTGCATGCGTCTTAACTTACTATTTTTGAAAGTATTATTTTCATCGTCGTTAAATTTAAAAGTATCATAGACCCTTCAGAGCGCGCTATCACGTTTACAATATTTGGAAGGACACTTGCAAAATATATTTGCTTTCGGAAATTTTTAATATCATTATCGCATTTGGACAAGTTTCATGTGATATATTATATTTATTATCGATAAGTGATCTTCACATTCGATTTGTCGGACAATGAAAATTGATAAAATTCATAATTATTCAACAATGGTTTCTAACCTTTCCGATCTACTCTCTACCTTCATAATCTCATAAAGAAGAACTCTGTGAATTGATGTTCATTAGATTACATAGAATTTAGGATGAATAATTTGTTTCGGTGAAGAAACAACTCTCATTCACTATAAGGATAAATAACAGAGTTCTTTTCCATGATAAGGAAAAATTTCAAAATGACTAACGTTTTTAATTAATTAAAATTGAAGAAATAATTAATGCGCTTTATGAGCGGCTCAACAATTCAGTTGATATACTACTAGGTGGACAGTAATATAGGCAACTACGGTGATATGATTGATTTTTCCTTCGCATCATATTATTGATTCTTTCAGTGCACTGAACATACTCGATTGCTTCAGCTTCGAGAGTTTCGTGGGTAGAGACTGCATGCTCTTCACACTTTGACATTCTCCCCATTCCCTGCATTATCTGATCACCATCAGTCTCACAGCTGTCGTTGCAATTTACATATTATCACTAAAGATTGTCATCGTTGCGACACGTTCAAGAATTTTTATATTCGTTATAGAATAGAGTATTACAATGTTGAGTTTAATATTCTCTTCGACGCCATTTATTGAACATTGATGAAACATTCTCGAAACCAGAGCACTCGTAGAAGCACAACTAAGATCATTCGGCGATGCACACCGCTTATATAACGTATTTATTGTTACTGATTTTCGAGTACAGTACAGTCTAGATTTTGTCAGATGAATGGAAAAAATTATTCCAATATTAAGTACTTCATCGGAATTAATTTGGTCAGGAAGAATTTTTACAATTTCTCAAGGTGAGTAAGTTGATCCACGGTTGAAATAAGGTCGTATTATTTGGTCATGGATATTATACGATTATTTCACAAAAACAGATTTGTCATCACTTTTACAGTTAACTTCGATGTCCCATCCATACACTCATGCTTTCCTTCAAAAATCCAATCTTCATGTTGCTTTATTTCGTACCACATTCTTCCAAGGAGCTATAAATAGGCTCGATTATATTGACTTTGTACAATATACAATTTAATTAAAATTTTGAAGATATAATGTTGGTCCAAATTATTGAATTTACAATTTTACCAATTTAAGGAGATTGTATTATCAAACATTTTGAGGTTTGAGGGTCACAGGACTAATGATATATTATACTTTTGGGACCGATCAACAGTAACAAGAAAAGTAGGTACACAAGAAGCAGCGATAAAATACTCTGATTCTAGTAATAATAGAAAATATCTGAGACTATTAAATGAAATATCATTTATAATGATAAAAATTTCATCAAACTTCTTCATGTAATATAAGTATTTATAATTTTTGGTACAGTGGACTCTGGTTAGAGGCATATTGGTTAGTGTCGAACTTCCCCTCAATTTTTTTGTCTCGCCGCTCGAGCGCTTCCCCCACTCTGTCCCCACACAAGCCGGAGAGTAAACACTCCAATATTTTCTTCAAATTGCTATCGTCTTCCGATTCCAGTAAAGACGAAAAATAAAATATTCTGCATTTGAATTGTCGATCAAAAAATTTAGTCCACTTCTGGCTGTTAAGGCGGGAGAATCTCGTTTTGTTGGCATAAAATTAATTCGAAATTGGATTAAATAAAATGATGAAGGGAGGTAAAGAAAACGACTGTAACATTTTTGATTCACATGGTTCGTTAACTCCAGAAGAAATATCTGTTCTATGGAATGTTAGGTACAAAGCTTCTGTGATCAAATATAGTCAATGAAATTTAAAATATTGATAATAAAAAAATCGTCTGAATCTATATGAATATTGCTATTATAGTTGAAACTGTGAACTAAAGTTTATCATTAAAATGAAGTGTTGAATTGAGAGAGAAAAGAAATAGTATTTTTCATTTTATCGTTCCCAGTTTTCCCGGAAGTCGGGCTCCGAATTCGCTTCCCGAATTCGCTTCCCCTATCCCGCAAAACAGTCGACTCTAACCAGAGTCTACTGTACTCAATATTTTGTGCCCAAGTTGAGAACCAAATTCAAATGACTAGAAATTCATTAGTTCAATTAATACACTTTATGCCTCGCATTGCCATGGTTATTTTCAAAAAAGTTTATTCTAAACTCCTAGTTAAAATGTTCAAGTGATAGATATGTCACTGTATCAACTCGGAATGTGATCGTCTGATTCATTAATCATTACTGGAAACCATCTGACTAAAACTTGGATGTAATTTATAAATAACAGCCACGTTTTGCGTAGAAAAAGCTTAAGTAGTTTTCTGAGGCAGCTTGGATAAGAAAAAATGAGTATTGCATCTTTTTATTCAATATTCAGCTGAATGCAAGATTCATTAGTTCTGCCTCCATTCAAAGAATATAATATTCATTTCAATATTTCCAAGCTTCCTCGGATTCGCATGTAATTTTACCCGCTTCGTTCCTTTTCCTGCTGAACAATTAGCTAAGATATTTTATTTCTGTTGAAATTACTCTGGTAGTTTTCTTATCTCGGTACAGAAATATATGGGGGTATTCATAACAGAGGCAAACACGTGGTTGAATAGAAATTATTGACATTTTTGATAACTAGGTCGCGTGATATCACATTCTAAGCTGCGAGTAGCAGAATTTTTTTCATAGCGAATTCTACTTTTACTCATGTTGACTTATATTTATATTTCTATGCCCTTGTTGTTTCACTAAGCGGGATCATTGGATAATTCCTCACCTCTACCAATATAGATTCAACTGATTTACTTGAATATAATCGAATTATGCAAATCTCTAAGTTGTGTGATTACTTTTATTGATCCGTACGGAGAAATTCCGTATTTTCAATAATTTTCATAATAAAAATTGTAGTTGACGTGTAATTCTAGAGATTTTTTTCGGCCGATTCACGAACACTACTTGCCACTCGTATTATATTTAACGCACGAGATTTACTGAACTTATGGGGTGAAAATTTACAATAGTGAAAATTACATGAGACGAGCTGTCACCTAGGCCAGCATGGCTACTGATTATTCGAGAATTATTTCGAAAAAAGTTCGATTACAATTAAAAATACAGTATCGATAATCCTCCACTGATGAATGTCTGCATATAATTAATGAACTTTACAAATCTACTAGTCTTCCGCAAATGAAAAAGAACCGAATAATCAAAACAAGCGTATTAGTATAAAAAAATGCAGAATATTCAATTTGTGAAGCTTCCTGAAACTATGAAATATTTACCTTACAATATAAAAATGACAATTGTCTAAAATCAATAATCGCTGATTTTGTTATCGGTGCTAAGGAAATTCACAAGCATAAGTTGTGAGTAATTGTCAACAACTTATTACTCATTATCAAGATAATTACAACTCTCAGCAATTTATTTATTGTTACTCGCTTAATGTCATCTATCTAATTCAAATATCTCATAGTGAAGTAGAATGAGAGGCACCATAGAATGTGCAAAAGATGCAATTGTAGGCTCAAAGCACTGTTATTTATTTTATAAGAGTAAAATTCCTGCCTCTACCATTGGAAAAAAAAATACACGCTTGTATCAGTATCTCCCTCATATGCTCGGTCAATTGTTCGTTTATCCGTCCGGAATATGCACTGAAATGAATTTGCAGCGATGCATTCTACGATTACGTTATCCATATTATGGTGCATGCACAGCGCTCCCATCCACTCATTTGTCCATTCAATTGGGATCCATACTAATTTCACTGAATAACTTTCATGATTCATTTCACCGTGCACTTGTAAATTATCCCACATTCATAGCTAATCGTTTTCCCACCGTTTACATTCATTTTGGACCCTACAAACTGCAGTTTAATCATCTATTTATTACTTTATCGTTGAAAATACGGTCGATCGTATTCTCCTACGAAGCTCGCTCTAATTATAATTCACCGGTATTATTTCGTTCAATTAATGTATTTACAATATTTGTTCAACTCGTATTCAATTAGCTTAATTAATTGGGTTCACACGAGCAGTGAAAATGGAAAAGAAAATAAATCTCTAGGACTCCATTGGACCGACGTTTCCCGATAACATTATCGATCAATTTTAAAAATTTATTGCTAAAATATCTTCTCTATGGTTCCCATTTTCTCATTACTGATAGAGAGCATCAACTCTCCAATACTGTGCGATAAGATCGTATTATAGTCGAAATATATTGATTCATTCATATTGAGTGAAAGGTGGATGATCAATTTATCGTGGAAACAGTCCATCCTATTTTCGATGGAAAATCATTGTGGTTTGTACGTGAATTATTCTCCATCTCTTGATTATTGGTTGTTGCATCTTGTTCTGTGCGTATCAGCCATCTCTCAAGAATTCAACTACTTCGTTATCGTGAAGCTTTAAAAAAAAATCAAAGGAATTCATCGGCGCGATTGAGAGATCATGCGTTTATCGGCAATTCGAGCGAGCATGGAGCGTTTTATGGCGTTTTCAAGTTAACTATACCACAGATTCCACCCAGCCCAATTTGTTTGTATAGCCTGAGAGCATTCAATGAGCTCTGCTGAGCATTTCTGGTACAACTGTGGTTATGGTTAATCGAGGTTGAGTATGATGACATATTGCATGTATAAATTCATTGGGGGCGCTCTGTTACACGTCGTCCTCGATGCTTCTCAATGGTATTTGTTGTTTTTGGGCCACTGCGTTTAATACGTACACCAGTTGATCGAGTTTTTTATCCATTACGGAAAGCTGCACATAAAAATTCAAAGTTATTCACCCGTGATTATATATTCTTTAACGAATGAGTTTTTTTTTCATTCTATACTGAGAAAATGATATATTACGATACAAGTGGAAAAAAGTAGTTGAACATGAGGCGAAGGTCTCTAATCACATTTGTCAGGAATAACATTTTTTCATATGTATCGTGCGATATTTTATGATACTGATGAGAAAAAGACAGTTTTTTGCGCACGAAGCATACAAAAAAGTGCCCCTTTTTTCACTTGTCTCATAAAGACATGTTCTCAAATAAGTCTTCTAACGAAACCGAGTGGATTATTGTTTATGAGTGAATAGAGCTATTGCTGATGAATCAGGAATATTGTCGATGTGGAACTAAAGGGGCGTATCTCCGACCTGACGTCGTTTCTTATTATATTTTGAGTATTTTGGTTATAAGATAGAAAAGTTTGAAAAATTTTAGTATGTATATTATCAAGACATTTAGATAGATTCGGTAGTCTAGTAATTTTATAATATACAGTGTGTTCCAAGATGATTTGTACGGTTAAATAATTAGCTAAAAAGTAGTTAAACGCGAAAATGTTTCAGACCAAAGTTATAGTGCTTGAAGGGGGAAAAGTAATAAGAAGCATATTTTGAGCATAAGTATTTATGTTTCTATGCTACAAGCATAAGTTCATTTTTTTAATGGCACCAATAATTTTCGTCTCTCAAAAGTTGTCCGCGGCGAGACAAATACAAGGGTGACGCATGAAGTATTTTTTTATGTTCTTGGGCTAATATTACAAAAAATTGAGAACAATGAAACAAAAGTCCCAACGCGTGTGTGTGTCTTTGATTTCAATCCCCGAATAATGCATGATCACACACTCACTCTGTACTGAATAATACTGATGAATTTACGCGATCTGAAAAGGCTCATCATTTCACAACCAAGACAAAAATAATCCTTTGTTGACAAAAACATTCTAAACTCATTCAACTTTCTTTACCGAGGCGGACTTTCATATCAAAATGGGCCCATTAGTGCTCGATTTGATAGATCATAGTACAACTTATTCATTTTCTTGGAATAGCCCAAAAACATGAAAAAATACTTCATGTATGATACCATTGTATTCGTCTCACCAAGTCCAACAACTTTTATAAGACGAAAGCTAATATCGAGAATTTTCCTGGTTCCTTTCCCACCTACTCTGAAATCCAATCCAACAATATCTTATGGCGTGAGAAGATGTGGAATGCTAGAGATATTCTAGTAAGAGATTCGCGGATGTTGAGACGATTTCTGATTGGTGCCGCCATCGACAGGCAAACTAGCGGGAAATTTCGAATGACCATTTATACTGACGTGATATTTTTTTCATATAAACAAGAAATCAGATGATAAAGTAAAAGTAATTTATTTTCGAGCATTTTTCCTCCGAATTAATTATTTATGTACGTATGATTGTATGTGTCCACAATCGTAACCTAGAAGAGAGCACGACGTTTACTCAATGAATCTGGTGTAAGGATATTTTCCCGGGTTGTTCACCCAGGAAAAATCCAAACTACTTTTTAAGCCTTCTGTATCGCTCAATAATCGGGCGCCAGCCGAACCTTCACGGGAGATTCGACGAAAACCGGCCTCTAAGGCAAACTCGTCCACTCAGAGGACTTTTTGGTTGGACAATGGGTTACCTAGTTAACATCAGCGTGATACGGTAGAGTGGGCGAGGTCCACCAGGAGTATTACCACCACATCCTCACAAGCCTTTGCAAGTCGTGTATTATACCTTACGGCATAACTTCTCATAATGAATTAAACTCAAGACCTTCTGGAGAGTCTTTCGACTCTGCCAGTGTTCATTCTCCTCCCGAGTATTGCAGCTCCGTCAAGCTGGGCGGCCAGGGTACTCAGAATGAGTCGGTCAATAGCTCAAAATTATGAGCTTTTTACATGCTTTTTTCTGCGCGAACCAAAAATTTTCTGCTCAAATATTTTCGGCGAAAAATCGATTTTCACGATTTGGGCATCAAGCTAGGCGGCCAATTCATAGGAATGGGTCGAAAAACGGGACTCACGAGTTATCTGATTTATAAGCTCATTTTCTGCGTTGGAAAAATTGGGAAAATCGCTCATTTTCCGGGAGAGCCAATATGAGCTGGAAAATGAGGGGACCGGAGGTCATCGGATCGGCTTATTATGAGGTCCTAAATTATGAGCTTTTTACATGCTTTTTTTCTGCGCAAACCATAAATTTTCTGCTTAAATATTTTGGGCTAGAAAATAATATTTTGAATTTGGGAACATGTGTATTCGGCTAATTTATGGAGATGAGCTAAATAACTTCACCGGAGTATTCTCTGATTTATAAGCTCATTTTCTGCGTTGACAAAATTGAGAAAATCGCTCATTTCCCGGGGGAGCCAATGAGCTGGAAAATGGGGGGACCGGGGGTCATCGGATCGGCTTACTATGAAGTCCAAAATTATGAGCTTTTTACATGCTTTTTTTCTGCGCGAACCAAAAATTTTCTGCTCAAATATTTTCGGCGAAAAATCGATTTTCACGATTTGGGCATCAAGCTAGGCGGCCAATTCATAGGAATGGGTCGAAAAACGGGACTCACGAGTTATCTGATTTATAAGCTCATTTTCTGCGTTGGAAAAATTGGGAAAATCGCTCATTTTCCGGGAGAGCCAATGTGCGCTGGAAAATGAGGGGACCGGAGGTCATCGGATCGGCTTATTATGAGGTCCTAAATTATGAGCTTTTTACATGCTTTTTTTCTGCGCAAACCATAAATTTTCTGCTCAAATATTTTGGGCTAGAAAATAATATTTTGAATTTGGGAACATGTGTATTCGGCTAATTTATGGAGATGAGCTAAATAACTTCACCGGAGTATTCTCTGATTTATAAGCTCATTTTCTGCGTTGACAAAATTGAGAAAATCGCTCATTTCCCGGGGGAGCCAATGAGCTGGAAAATGGGGGGACCGGGGGTCATCGGATCGGCTTACTATGAGGTCCAAAATTATGAGCTTTTTACATGCTTTTTTTCTGCGCGAACCAAAAATTTTCTGCTCAAATATTTTCGGCGAAAAATCGATTTTCACGATTTGGGCATCAAGCTAGGCGGCCAATTCATAGGAATGGGTCGAAAAACGGGACTCACGAGTTATCTGATTTATAAGCTCATTTTCTGCGTTGGAAAAATTGGGAAAATCGCTCATTTTCCGGGAGAGCCAATATGAGCTGGAAAATGAGGGGACCGGAGGTCATCGGATCGGCTTATTATGAGGTCCTAAATTATGAGCTTTTTACATGCTTTTTTTCTGCGCAAACCATAAATTTTCTGCTTAAATATTTTGGGCTAGAAAATAATATTTTGAATTTGGGAACATGTGTATTCGGCTAATTTATGGAGATGAGCTAAATAACTTCACCGGAGTATTCTCTGATTTATAAGCTCATTTTCTGCGTTGACAAAATTGAGAAAATCGCTCATTTCCCGGGGGAGCCAATGAGCTGGAAAATGGGGGGACCGGGGGTCATCGGATCGGCTTACTATGAGGTCCAAAATTATGAGCTTTTTACATGCTTTTTTTCTGCGCAAACCATAAATTTTCTGCTCAAATATTTTGGGCTAGAAAATAATATTTTGAATTTGGGAACATGTGTATTCGGCCAATTTATGGAGATGAGCTAAAAAACTTCATCAGAGTATTCTGATTTATAAGCTCATTTTCTGCGTTGACGAAATTGGGAAAATCGCTCATTTCCCGGGGGAGCCAAGATGAGCTGGAAAATGGGGGCTGCAAAATCTCGTATAGTACGCCTAGTAACTTGTCTGGCGGAAATGATTGATTCTGGTACTTCTTCCGATTTCTTATCATTAGTATTCATGGTGGACTACGTGGAACTTATAGAAAATAGAGAAATTTTTTTTGCGCAAAATATCTGGAAATTTTTTTTGCTTGGATATACTCACTCCCCAGTCCACGCCAGTTTTCCCGGAAAGATAGGGATTTTAATGTTTTTCTCAAAGCAGAGAATTAGCTTATAAATAAGGCAATACGTCGATAGAATTATTTAGCCCATCGCCATGAATTGAGCCATTACATAGGCTGAAAAATTCTGAAGATTTCTAGCCCAAAATACTCGAGCAGAATTTTTTTGATGTGCGCAGATAAAAAGCATGTAAAAAGCTCATAATTTCGGACCTCATAGTAAGCCGATCCGATGACCCCCGGCTCCCCCCATTTTCCAGCTCATATGGCTCCCCCGGGAAATGAGCGATTTTCCCAATTTCGTCAACGCAGAAAATGAGCTTATAAATCAGAATACTCTGATAAAGTTTTTTAGCTCATCTCCATAAATTGGCCGAATACACATGTTCCCAAATTCAAAATATTATTTTCTAGCCCAAAATATTTGAGCAGAAAATTTATGGTTTGCGCAGAAAAAAAGCATGTAAAAAGCTCATAATTTTGGACCTCATAGTAAGCCGATCCGATGACCCCCGGTCCCCCCATTTTCCAGCTCATTGGCTCCCCCGGGAAATGAGCGATTTTCTCAATTTTGTCAACGCAGAAAATGAGCTTATAAATCAGAGAATACTCCGGTGAAGTTATTTAGCTCATCTCCATAAATTAGCCGAATACACATGTTCCCAAATTCAAAATATTATTTTCTAGCCCAAAATATTTGAGCAGAAAATTTATGGTTTGCGCAGAAAAAAAGCATGTAAAAAGCTCATAATTTTGGACCTCATAGTAAGCCGATCCGATGACCCCCGGTCCCCCCATTTTCCAGCTCATTGGCTCCCCCGGGAAATGAGCGATTTTCTCAATTTTGTCAACGCAGAAAATGAGCTTATAAATCAGAGAATACTCCGGTGAAGTTATTTAGCTCATCTCCATAAATTAGCCGAATACACATGTTCCCAAATTCAAAATATTATTTTCTAGCCCAAAATATTTGAGCAGAAAATTTATGGTTTGCGCAGAAAAAAAGCATGTAAAAAGCTCATAATTTTGGACCTCATAGTAAGCCGATCCGATGACCCCCGGTCCCCCCATTTTCCAGCTCATTGGCTCCCCCGGGAAATGAGCGATTTTCTCAATTTTGTCAACGCAGAAAATGAGCTTATAAATCAGAGAATACTCCGGTGAAGTTATTTAGCTCATCTCCATAAATTAGCCGAATACACATGTTCCCAAATTCAAAATATTATTTTCTAGCCCAAAATATTTGAGCAGAAAATTTATGGTTTGCGCAGAAAAAAAGCATGTAAAAAGCTCATAATTTTGGACCTCATAGTAAGCCGATCCGATGACCCCCGGTCCCCCCATTTTCCAGCTCATTGGCTCCCCCGGGAAATGAGCGATTTTCTCAATTTTGTCAACGCAGAAAATGAGCTTATAAATCAGAGAATACTCCGGTGAAGTTATTTAGCTCATCTCCATAAATTAGCCGAATACACATGTTCCCAAATTCAAAATATTATTTTCTAGCCCAAAATATTTAAGCAGAAAATTTATGGTTTGCGCAGAAAAAAAGCATGTAAAAAGCTCATAATTTAGGACCTCATAATAAGCCGATCCGATGACCTCCGGTCCCCTCATTTTCCAGCTCATATTGGCTCTCCCGGAAAATGAGCGATTTTCCCAATTTTTCCAACGCAGAAAATGAGCTTATAAATCAGATAACTCGTGAGTCCCGTTTTTCGACCCATTCCTATGAATTGGCCGCCTAGCTTGATGCCCAAATCCTGAAAATCGATTTTTCGCCGAAAATATTTGAGCAGAAAATTTTTGGTTCGCGCAGAAAAAAAGCATGTAAAAAGCTCATAATTTTGGACCTCATAGTAAGCCGATCCGATGACCCCCGGTCCCCCCATTTTCCAGCTCATTGGCTCCCCCGGGAAATGAGCGATTTTCTCAATTTTGTCAACGCAGAAAATGAGCTTATAAATCAGAGAATACTCCGGTGAAGTTATTTAGCTCATCTCCATAAATTAGCCGAATACACATGTTCCCAAATTCAAAATATTATTTTCTAGCCCAAAATATTTAAGCAGAAAATTTATGGTTTGCGCAGAAAAAAAGCATGTAAAAAGCTCATAATTTAGGACCTCATAATAAGCCGATCCGATGACCTCCGGTCCCCTCATTTTCCAGCTCATATTGGCTCTCCCGGAAAATGAGCGATTTTCCCAATTTTTCCAACGCAGAAAATGAGCTTATAAATCAGATAACTCGTGAGTCCCGTTTTTCGACCCATTCCTATGAATTGGCCGCCTAGCTTGATGCCCAAATCCTGAAAATCGATTTTTCGCCGAAAATATTTGAGCAGAAAATTTTTGGTTCGCGCAGAAAAAAAGCATGTAAAAAGCTCATAATTTTGGACCTCATAGTAAGCCGATCCGATGACCCCCGGTCCCCCCATTTTCCAGCTCATTGGCTCCCCCGGGAAATGAGCGATTTTCTCAATTTTGTCAACGCAGAAAATGAGCTTATAAATCAGAGAATACTCCGGTGAAGTTATTTAGCTCATCTCCATAAATTAGCCGAATACACATGTTCCCAAATTCAAAATATTATTTTCTAGCCCAAAATATTTAAGCAGAAAATTTATGGTTTGCGCAGAAAAAAAGCATGTAAAAAGCTCATAATTTAGGACCTCATAATAAGCCGATCCGATGACCTCCGGTCCCCTCATTTTCCAGCTCATATTGGCTCTCCCGGAAAATGAGCGATTTTCCCAATTTTTCCAACGCAGAAAATGAGCTTATAAATCAGATAACTCGTGAGTCCCGTTTTTCGACCCATTCCTATGAATTGGCCGCCTAGCTTGATGCCCAAATCCTGAAAATCGATTTTTCGCCGAAAATATTTGAGCAGAAAATTTTTGGTTCGCGCAGAAAAAAAGCATGTAAAAAGCTCATAATTTTGAGCTATTGACCGACTCATTCTGAGTACCCTGGCCGCCCAGCTTGACGGAGCTGAGTATTGCGACTCGGGGGAGTTTTCAGAGTCAAGTGTGAATCAGCCGGGACCCCTCAGAGCCTGGGACGCCGAGAGGCTGATCCGACCAAAAAAGAACACTGTTATCCACTTCACGACCACCTACACTCTCGGCCACCAGTTACCGCTTCGGTCATCGCTCGTTACCGTCTCCGGGTACTTGAATGTCGGCACATGGTCGGGTCGACAGGAGGACGATCTCTAC
Source organism: Diachasma alloeum (assembly GCF_001412515.2). Taxonomy (NCBI): domain Eukaryota; kingdom Metazoa; phylum Arthropoda; class Insecta; order Hymenoptera; family Braconidae; genus Diachasma; species Diachasma alloeum. Next base: position 20,699 of record NW_021680423.1, read on the forward strand.
TCCAGACTCACGGGCCCATGTGCTCGGCATTTGTTTCGCTGAGCCGGATAACGCCGGAAACAACAAAGTCGTCACTTCATGTGCCGAAATAACTCCTTTTTACTAGCGGGGGATGCAGGAGCATCCCCCTACGCTCATNACGATCTCTACTCCAGACTCACGGGCCCATGTGCTCGGCATTTGTTTCGCTGAGCCGGATAACGCCGGAAACAACAAAGTCGTCACTTCATNTCAGCATTTATTTCGCCGAGCCAGATAACGCCGGAAACAACAAAGTCGTCACTTCGTGTACTGAAATAACAACTTTTTACTAGTGGGGGATGCAGGAGCATCCCCCTACGCTCGCCGCCAATGGTTATTCACCCAGGCTACGTGGAGTCCGAAACTCCTTATCATGGCTTCTTCAGCCATTCCTCAATCCAGCACACCGAGAGATTCTTTCAACCTCTCGGTTCAAGCGCTCGCGTTCGACTAACTCGGAATCTTACTAGGGCCTTGCCTCCTAGTCTGGGTATTTCGGCGACGATAGGTCATTCCGCTTTCCTATCCCCACCGATCAACCCGACGGGATCATGGAGGTACCAGTCCTTTCACCTCGCCGTTGGTCCCCAGTCTACTTCGACACAGCCTTTAGAATCGCTCAGTTGGACAGCCTGTACGTCGGCCCCTTTTCCCCTAGCACATGCTGGACGAATTCTAAAATAGCGATAGTCTAGTAGTGTCCTATAGACTTCCAGGGGTCGCGGTTCCACCCAAAACCGCTATGCCTTCAGCCTGTCATCGGTCTGTGGCTCTTCTCATCCAGTCGCGGCTCTTTCAGCCGCCTCTAGATGTCACTTCCTGTCTTTCTTATAATAAGTTTTATATGATACGTGCGTGAAATCGCATGGGTTTCAGTTGACTATAGTCAACTGGAAAGTAGCGGGTTTCGAGCGCCTATCCACACTCAACTAAAACCCGAAATAACGTATGACGCGCATGCGCATCACCCATTCAAAGAGAATAACAAGGAAATCTAACCTCCGAATAGTGGATACATAGAATGACTGAAAAATGAAAAGGTGATTTTCGAAGCAGATAAAATGAGCCAAAATCGTATAATTCCTGATAGTGATGAAGAGTTAGGCCGTGAGGAGAATTTATTTACTGATGAGGAGGAGTTGATTGGTGATGTGACATTTGAAGAAAATGGAAATTAAATATTGTCCAATGAAGCAAATACTGTAACTTAAGGGCTTTATTGAATTCTAATGATCAAAATAATGTCAAGGAAACAGAGAAAAATTATTTTTGCTTTTTAGAGACATGTCACAGAATTCACCAAAACTTCACTGAAATTTGGTGATTGATTTCTAGAAATTAGGGATAAGTCATTGAGAATTCAGTAACGAAAATGAAATTTTTTAATCACACTTTTTTATAATTACTTTTTTAAATAGATGTGATCTTTTTTCTTCAGTGAAGGGGGTGAGGCCCCCTGGACCCCCTTTTCTCGTGGGGGGCTTCGCCCCCCACACCCCCCACTCGCCCCCCCTCCGCCGCCAAACTTCATCACGCACTTATCATATAAAATAATATACGCAACACGTGCGGACAGCAGGCGGTACCGCCTGCTTTCCGCACTAGTTACGTAATGTACTATAACAGTTCTCTTTCCTATTTAAGGGGATTTCAACCCGTAACGAGAAAATCTCGTTACACTGGTTAACTGATAAAAAATGCCGGGATGTGTAGCGGATTACTGCACTAATTCTACAGCGAAGGGTTTTAAGATGAACTATTTTCCGACTGATCCTGAGAGAAGAGCTATTTGGATTAAAAACATGAATCGTGAGGATTTTGTCCCAACTCGTCACTCCACACTGTGTGAGATATGTCATGTTTTGATGTAATTCTTTAACATGGTATGTAATTCTTTATATTATTCCTGATAGGTTCATTTCCAGCCTACAATGTGGGAAAAACCTCGAGTAGATGGTAAAAGGAGGCTTAAACATGATGTAGTTCCTACATTACTTGGGAAAGATCTAAGACGTCAGAATCCAATGTGTAACATGGCTCCTGAAATTCTCTCTACTGGTAATGTACATCTATTTACACAGAATAATTTCAAAGTAGAAAAACGTAATAATCTCCAATATTATGTTGGTTGATTTCTGTCTCATAGAATATATCTTTGTTAAACAATTTTTTTAGATCTCCATTTTTTTCAGATTCGCTTGGTATTTTAATACTTCCTGGTCTTAATGTATCTGAAATTGACGCACAGAATTGAACTACAGCAGATTGTCGCACTGGGGCCTTATTTTTTGTTCCAGTTTTTAAACATTCATATACACATCTCTATCATGCTCATAAGATAACTCGAAACCAAAGTTTTTTTACAAAATCTATATTTTCATTCAAACCGATTTTTTTAAATAAACAAAATCAACAGAATATATCCATCTCTCAGAAGTCAATCAATTTTTAAGGAAAAAAAAATATATTAATGAGAAAAATCTTATTAATTGTGCTTTATGAATATTTTTCCTCTTTCAGAAGTTTGAATCACCCGCCCAAGTCACACTTCTGGTTTTGCCTGATTCCTGTGGCATCCGCCAATCTCTTACTAGAGTATCTCTATCGCGAAAAGGCCTGTAGCGCATTTCTCTATGGCTAGGTTATTACTTTGAATGTGTTGTGTACATACACGACCTCATCACCTCAGTTTTGCCCTCAAATCCAAATAGGTGGCGCTGAATGGCGTATATATACACGGCTATACATGCTCATTATTAGTTGAGAGAGATACGTTACAGACGTATATAAATTCCTGTTTTCTGGGAAAAATGGGGACACATACGCGGTCCTCGCATACGATATTCCTCCACTCGTGTGCGCGGAGTCGTATACGCATTGGGATTCACCCTCTCGAGAATCGGCAAGCAGATTTTATGACACTTTCGGTCGCGCCATAATTTAGTAAGTTTTGGGAATGCTGAATTGTTTTTTGAAAAATTATTCGGGTGATTAATCATCAGGTAGAGATTTATTGAATAACTTTTCCCGAGGTGGATTCGTCAAGTGGTAGGCTTGTAGTTTATGAAGTTTTTCGGATAGAAATGATTTTGGTAGGGTTATCCCATTGGTAGAGTTGTGATTGGTATGGTAGTCCCGTTGTAAAAATGATACTCATTTGAGAAAATGCGTTTTTCTCCCCTCGATGTATAATTCATATTTTCGTTGGGGATCAAACAATCGAGTTAATGAATGTTTATTTTTCATGTAAATAGAACTATCTGAATGAATGTTTTAATTATTTTTAATGAATTCTTTCAAGTGTAATTTTCTAGCTATTTCAACTCATTTGACGATCTGCTTTACTTATAGAAAATGTAAGACTTGAAATGAGATGTGACTTGGGTAGGGAAAAGGTGAAAGGTAGCATGAAAAAGGAATGAATGGGAGATTATGCAATGGATGGAAAAGGAGAGGACATCAATGAAAAATGAGGTGGTAGTAAAAATTGTCTCCTCCAAGGAATCAAAGGGAAGAAGGGTATTTTACAGCTTTTCGCGAAGAGACATGAAGAATAAGATGGTGTTAAATGGAATAGGATGAAGATAGAAGAGGGAAATTTATCATGATACAGCAAAGTGTCTCCTCTCACCTGCTGCTCGACTCGATACAGACGGGCACCAATCGTCATAGGTTTTATGTTGCCAGCCCGGTCGATTCCTGCTAGGTAGCTTCCCGGCTTACCAAGGGTTTGATCCAATCTCCTCTGCAGCTCCTGCAAAACAAAAAAGCCAATATTAAGGTTGAGACAGCTTCCTTCGTTTTTTTTTTAGAAGAGAGGTACTCGGGAGTAGGTACCCTCTGTTTTTCCCTGGCTTTGTCTATTTTTATTTTTTTTCCAATCTTTGTTTCACCTTCACGTCGGCGACATGATATGTCGATGGGAGTGAACGGGAGAAACAAAGAAGCATAGACGACTGTGGGAAATAAAAGTTTCAACAATGGACGAATTGTTGTGAATTGAAGGGCAAAATGTGTCCGTCAATTGAATGGTGCCGGGGGAGTTTTGAATTTTTTATAACGCTTGGCATTCAAATGCTAAGAGTTGCATAGAGAAAATATTATTCTCATGTTACGAATATTGTGTCTAATTGAAGATATTTATTTTTCTGTTTTAGAAGCTAAATGAGATTCGAGGTTTTAATATATTTCCGATTTCCAGTAACAGTCTTTAGATTTCAGTACTCCGTGGTACTGAAATCCAGAGACAAAAAGTGCTGGATTGCAGTGAGATTTCTCTGAGGATCAGAGATAAAGAATCAGAAATAAAGTTTTAGTTCTCAGTAATTTTTACTGAAATGATGGTCTGTTGTTCTGGAATCCCGTACTTTGGATTCTTAAAATAAACATTGGTTACTGAAATCAAGAACCTCGGAGTACTAAAATAGCAGTTCCTGTGGTTCTTAAAATAAACCTTGAATTTCTTAAATTGAAATCTCTTGAATTGTCTCCCTAAGGATATCCAAGTAGTTTGTAATTTTTTTTCTGGAGGGAATCTTCAGAAATTATAGAATAGACCAAGAGTATTTTGTAGACGCCATATCAACTTTAGTTTTAGAACATTTTTTCGAGAAAACTATTTTTGACTTTGTTCGTTATACTTTCTAGTTTTTTGTGATATTAAAAAACATAAGTTTCCGGACAAATGATTGTAAACAATTAAATTAAAAGCTTATTGATTGTTACAACGTCCATATGGGGTGGTTTGAATCCGTGCGCTCGTGACGTTTGGCAATGCTCCACTCAAGTGATTATTCGCACCGAAGTTACGAGGTTATCTGGAACACATGCGCAGTGTTGCTGTATGATCATTAGAGGTTAGACCAACTAGAATCAAGTGTGAAATTGAATAAAATATGGTTCACAGTAGCGCTACCCCGGCTACTTTGTTGAAAACAATGTACTTCCATTCATCATCTGTTGAATTTTCATATTTCAATAAGTAATTCGGAAATTCTTGTGCTCACTGGATAAGGTCTAGATATCACTATAAATGAAATCTTACTCAACAAAACCCTCTTTTCCATTTCACTTTGGTCCTCTACAGACGCATTCAGTAATTTTTCTGTTAACATTATTTAACCAATTCTGATGGCCTCCAGAATTTGGAGTATTCTCTTCCCATTCATAATTTTTCCACAATTTCATTCGACGATTCCATGAACTTGAAAGTTTTCTAAAACTTCGAAAATTTCCTTGCCTTTCTTTCCTTCCTTCCTTTCCTTCCTTAAAGAACTCAAGAATTCTGGGAAATTGGTGCGAAAACTCGAGAAATTTCTCAAATATTCAAACTCAACTACGCCGTTTTTATTTCTACAAATTAGAGTGCAGTGTTCGGAGTCATGTGACACTTCCACATCATCTTTATTGTGCAGCCCTTTTTTGTGTTAGCCTTCTCTGTGAGTTTACATGGATTTTACAATATTTTCGCTGGTAATAGCCAAATTTGTGTGTACATAGATGGAGAATATCGACTGATAAATATTATTGTAGATTATTTTCTCTTAAATTTTTTCGAAGAAATTCCCGAAAAAATGTACTCAACACTTTTTTGGGGAATTTCTTCGAAAAAATGTACTTGATAATGAAAAATCCGAAAAAAACATGGGAATGGCAAGACTTTCAGCAAATCTAAAATCTTGCTTGAAAAACGTTGCTAATGTGAACGAAGTACTTGGATATCCTTAAGTTATCTTCATTCATTATGGTGTGACCTCCCAACGTAGGCAACCTCCTCCCCGCTTCGTCACAAATAATCACAAATTACAAAACTTCCTCCCCTTTTCAATCGCGTGCCGCAGTATTTGAATTCTCCACAACGGTTCTCATTTTACGGACCTAAGGTTCTTGATTTCAGTACCGTGGTGCTGGAACCCCGCAACTTTTTTTTGTGATCATTAAGGTAAAAGATTATTCTTTCTTTTATTATTCAGAAGCATTAAGAAATTGTATTACTCGTTCATGGCAATAATATTCCCCTTAAGGATAATCAGGCGAGCCCGGAGAGTTAGAAAAAAAGCAGCCATTTTTTTCTTTTTTTTTACGTATTCTTTAAATGATGGAAAAGGCGTGTGCAAGGTTTCAGACTGCTGGGTTATATGGTTTATTTATTATGAATTTTTGAAAAAGTGGTCATTTAACCCGTGATCTTATGGAAATCACAAAAAAACTGTAAAACCTAAGGAAAAAATGCAGCCAAAGTCATGAAACTTTAGACACATTTAGAACATGTGATCAATGATTTTTTGAGTGAAAAAGATTCTCACCTAGAAGCATTGTTTTTAATAATAGCGAAAAAAGTACTGAAAAATGAAATTTCTGCGCACGCAGCCCAAACGAGCAGCAACGTCCCAAGGTACCGATCGGATGGGGGTAGCGCGGTCAATTTAAACGTCTCTTGAGAGAGAAGCGATAAAGCGTTGCGATTGGAGCTGCCTCGAGCCAGTGGTACCAGTTCCTGGTGAAAAAAAAAAAATACCGACGATGTTGCCACTTTTTCGCATGGATTAATATTTTTTCATTTATTAAAAAAAAAACAATCTGAAAACCATTCAATGCGTGGAACAGATACAAATGAATTTGATTAGCTCCAAAAATAATTTTTAACCGAAGATACTCCTTAATATTGCCTGAATTTTGAATCCGAATGGAAAAATTTTTTTTGTTCAGCGATTGGTTTTCTGCAGGAAAACAATAGAAACCCCTCCGCCTCACCTCCTACATTTCCTCCTCGCCCGATTATGCTTAATAAAAATTATATAAAAGTATCATTAGATGTAACTACATCTCGTTTTGAAAAAACAAGTCAAATATGTAAGTTTTATATGTTTATGTTACAAATTTAGCAACAATTCACATTTTGACATTGAATATTTGAATGATTCAAATAAAATAATAATCCGAAATGACAAGAAAAATCCTCTATCGTCCAACTCCTGTCGTCAAACCTCCCAATTGATATTTTAAAACGTACATATTTTTAAATCTAATTAACTCAACCACGCTGGCCCCTATAGAACATTCGTGTTTGCCTAATCCGCGTAGTTGCGGAGTCCCGGGTCGTGCCGCTGAACGTTCGTCGATGGCGAAGTAAAACCAGGTAAATAAATGAGAAAGGAAAATAAAAATATATAGCAACTCGTTTAGCTCGTAAATTGCGATTTATTCCTGGCTGCTTAAATATAATTAATTCAGTTCATTAAGGAGGTACACAGCTTACCTTAATTCTAACCATCATATTCAAGTGCCCCTGGCTATACTGCTCGATTACGTCGCGCACATCATAGGGTTTTCTCGCCTGTTGAAATTTCCTTCGTGCCACAAAATATTTGATCTTTCTGATGGCTCTTATCGCATTTCTGTGTGCCTCTGTCAGCCTGGAAAATACGAGGAAAGCAATACATTAGATATATTCATTGTGAGCACTGAGCAGAATGACGATATATTTGTTTTTATCATGAAACAAAGTCTTCTCCATATCGCCACAATACATCACGATGAGAGAATGAAAAATACGGGGAAAACCGATGGCTGTCGTTCTTCACCCTTCTATTCAACCTTTATCAACTGTGGAATGCTCCATTCTTTCCTCGAAGGCATCAAAGGGTTGAAGGATATTTTCATATAGCTTAAAAACTGACCAACCATTCGACAAAAAGACGAGCACAGGTGGGGAATATTGAGAGGTGTCGAGGGAGACGAGTCAAAAGGCAAAGGCCTCTTGGCACGGCTGGTCGAACTATTCGTGTTACTATGGATGGTTTTTGTAGCACGATAAATCTAGGGCATCGTATAAAACGGGCTTGTGAAATGCACGCGCGTGCATACAGTAACAAAGAGGGGTGAGTTGCTTTGGGATGCAACAATGCTATGTACATCAACAATTCCGGATTCTGTTACCTGTGTTAGATTAAGATGAATCGGACATAACACAATTATCAATTTTTAACGTGGATACGTCTATGGTTTCAATATGGGGGGAGTCATTTTGGAAAACGGTCCTTGTGTGCAGTGCCATCTATCGGAAGTTTAGAAAATTCTGGGCATTTCGAGGTAATTCGAGAAGTTTCTAGAAATTTCGACGAAATTCAGGGAGTTTCTAGAAAATTCGAGGGAATTCAAGGAGTTTCCAGAAAATTTGAGGGAATGCAAGGAGTTTCTAGGAAATTCGAGAAAGAAGGAAAGACCATGGACGTATCCACGTACAATTACAGCTGTATCAAAGATACAGCCGCGCGCAAATTTTTTGTTCGGTATTGGTACTCACGTCGTAACTCGTTGTGGCTCATCGATGTCGATGTCGATTTCGTCACTCGCCGCTTCTGTCACTGAGCTTGTCTGAGATGTGAATAAACTACCCCTAGAAATAACAATGTCCCTTCAATTTTATTGACGTTGATGAAGTTTATTCGACGAAATTATTCGTCACTGATTGAAAGTGAACTCATCATTTGTGGAAAAAAAAACAGTTTGTCGATTGATTAATTCAAACTGCAACTATTATTGGGGTAAGTCAGGGTGGAATGAACACACGGGTGAGATGGACTTTCGCGTTTATTTCCTAACGGCACGTATAACATGTTTGAAGGTATATGCACAGAGTAAAAAGTTGTGGTTTGCAGTAGCAATCTAGAGAGCAAATTTTGTATTTCAATGAAATTTTTACAGATTCTAAGAGAATTCCTTGAGAGTTAGAGAAAAAATTTCTAGTTCTCAGGCATTTTCAGTGAGCTCTACACTTTGGTTCTAAAGTCCACTATTTTGGATTCTTAAAATAAAACCTTTAAGCAGAACCTTGGAATTCTTGAATTTACATTCATGTAATTGTTAATAATATTAATATTATTAATAATAATTATGATTAATATAATATTTTTTAGATGCAATATAATTATTGCATCCAAAAATTTTTTTTTTAAAGTTTAGAAAAATTGGCTGAATTTTCCGGGAAAAGAGCTTAAATAGAATTTAAGGGAAAAAAGTTAACAGAAGTTTAAGTTTTTTTGAAAATTCAAGTGAAGTCTCAATTTTTTAATGGCAGGAAAATGGAAATTCCACAATTTACATGAATTTTTAAGTAAAAATGAATCTTCATTACCAAATTTCCTTAAATTTTCAGGGAATTCCTTTAAAATTTTTGGAATTTTCTTTCAGGAAGCTTGAAACAATTCCTTGAAATTTCAAAGGAATCTAAAACCGAAGGAGAGATTTCTCTGAATTTTCGTGATGTTTCATTAATTTTCCCGGAATAATTAAAAAGAAATTTACAGTGCCCATGGTGTTTTTTTCAGGAAATTATGAATATTCAATGACAAAATTCTTTGAAATTTCAGTGGAAAATTTTTAACAGTATCCCGCGGTTTTGAATTTAAGGACTTTTCTCATTGAAAGGGATGTTTTTGGTACTGAATTTTAGTGATTGTTTCACTGAAACTGAGCGACTACTGTCTGGATCTCACTGCTATGCCTTTTAAAACCACGAGTTTCTGCACTCCAGTACCTTGGTTATAGAAACCAGAAACTTTTTTTCTATGCGATTGAAGGGGAGTCTTACGATCGACCGTTCGATAATCTTGGTCTACACCAAGATTGTCGAACGGTCGATCGTAATTTTAGGTCACTTCAACTCTACCTTGCCATTTCCATTATCTGCCATTATAATATATTTTTCTTTTCTTCTTTATGCAATCTTCAAATAATCCATTGAACTTCTTAGAAACCTTCATAATGGTTTATTCCGCCTTTCACAATTATTTTTTTCAGATGAAGTACTTCCTGACTTGCTCGGTGAATAGGGAGAAATTGATATCACTGGTTATTCAGGTTCTGCCTTTTTTTTCATGGAAATTTTCTATCGTTAAAAGAATAATGTCAATGTACAAGATTTTTCTTTATTTTTTTGTGTTTGAAATAATTTATGGGATTGAGTAATCAATGAATCCATGGAATTGTCAATATGTCTGAATAAAGGATCATTGCGCCTTAAAATTTCGTATTTTCTTGACGGAAAAAGAATCTACTGATTATTACTGTTCGATTTAAGTAAATGGAGAGTGATATTTGGTTTCACGGGCTTTTACTAAAAATGGAGGAAACTGTGAGGCAATACATGATCGTAACGGAATTTGTCGGTAACTATACTGAGAAAAAAATGTATTGTCGCCAAATATCCATTTACTTGAGAGAAATGTTTATTGTTTCAGTACCGTATTTCTCCAGTCGAGTCATTACCAGGCAATTCTCATTAGGTTTCAATTATGACAATTGTATTGCTTTAGGAGATGATTATATATATTAGTTATGACCTTGAATGAACTCCCTCAATCATTATCAGAATTTAAAAATTAATCAAAATTCTTCCCTTTAAAGAATAGGGAATTTAGGAAAAATGAATTATCATTGGAGGAGTTCATTCAAGGTCAGGTGCAACATATTCATCCTCTAGCACAATACGATTATCATAGTTGAAATCTAATCAGGCTCGCCTGGGAATGACTCGATTGGAGAAATAAGATTTTGAAAAAGAAATACTCTCAAGTAAATGAATATTTAGCACAAATAATTTTTCTTCTCAGTACATCAGTAAAATTTATGCGTTTGTGATGTGAAAATGCGACAAAATCTATCAATTTCACGGTACTTTCTGCGAATTGTTGTGGTACATCGCTCGATGATTTTTTTCTTAACTCCTTATGATGATTTTTTCTTTATTCCTATTTTCCATTATCATTGAAAATTATTTTTCATCACTTCTGTGTAAAGTGAAATTTTACGCATGCTCCGCTCGCGCACAATCTCATTTTCCTCACATTATGATAAAAAATAGGGTTCGACACTCGTGGGAAAAGTGTTCTTTGACCCTTGGGAGGGTACCACACACCTCCCACGGATCAAAAAACAATTTTTTGTGATACCTGCCCGAAAAGTGCACTTTTCAAAACGGTTTTGTGTGCATAAAGCAGTTGTTTTCCACACGGCGTGCGTAAAGTGAATCCTTATGCGTAAGAGTAATACCACAATGGACATCACTCTTACCGCATAACGTACGCAACGTGTCAAACAATCGCTCAACTATTTTTCGATCATTTGTGACAATAGCAAGGGTACATCTGATGTTGCATTCATTGTGGCATAACCCTGAGGCGTCGCTTTAGGCACTCAAAGTTCACTTTACGCACGCTCTTGAACTTTACGCACTAGTAACACAATATACTATTACTCACTCATATCAAAATATACAATTCTTTACATTTTTCCCCTATGCATTCTGTTCATACAATCCAGCAGAACAAAATAGAATTTTTCCTGAATACAATCGCGTGATTGAAACGATGATTCACAATCTTCCGCTTGAGGTGTCCATCTCCCCCTGACTCACCCTATCTTTATCAAGCAACTCTTTCGTGAGGAGTAGAATGAAAATAATCAATAGTATAGGGGAGGTTGGGGTAAAACGGACACTTTTGATTTTTTTTTTTAATGTTAATGAGGGGTTGAAACGTTGATAAAATTTGATAATTTTTTTTTCAATGNTTCTCAGTACATCAGTAAAATTTATGCGTTTGTGATGTGAAAATGCGACAAAATCTATCAATTTCACGGTACTTTCTGCGAATTGTTGTGGTACATCGCTCGATGATTTTTTTCTTAACTCCTTATGATGATTTTTTCTTTATTCCTATTTTCCATTATCATTGAAAATTATTTTTCATCACTTCTGTGTAAAGTGAAATTTTACGCATGCTCCGCTCGCGCACAATCTCATTTTCCTCACATTATGATAAAAAATAGGGTTCGACACTCGTGGGAAAAGTGTTCTTTGACCCTTGGGAGGGTACCACACACCTCCCACGGATCAAAAAACAATTTTTTGTGATACCTGCCCGAAAAGTGCACTTTTCAAAACGGTTTTGTGTGCATAAAGCAGTTGTTTTCCACACGGCGTGCGTAAAGTGAATCCTTATGCGTAAGAGTAATACCACAATGGACATCACTCTTACCGCATAACGTACGCAACGTGTCAAACAATCGCTCAACTATTTTTCGATCATTTGTGACAATAGCAAGGGTACATCTGATGTTGCATTCATTGTGGCATAACCCTGAGGCGTCGCTTTAGGCACTCAAAGTTCACTTTACGCACGCTCTTGAACTTTACGCACTAGTAACACAATATACTATTACTCACTCATATCAAAATATACAATTCTTTACATTTTTCCCCTATGCATTCTGTTCATACAATCCAGCAGAACAAAATAGAATTTTTCCTGAATACAATCGCGTGATTGAAACGATGATTCACAATCTTCCGCTTGAGGTGTCCATCTCCCCCTGACTCACCCTATCTTTATCAAGCAACTCTTTCGTGAGGAGTAGAATGAAAATAATCAATAGTATAGGGGAGGTTGGGGTAAAACGGACACTTTTGATTTTTTTTTTTAATGTTAATGAGGGGTTGAAACGTTGATAAAATTTGATAATTTTTTTTTCAATGCAAAGAACAATTCTTTCCTTTTGTGACGAGCCTAAACTGAGCTCAATTGATCAATTTGTTTCTGAGTTATGAATATAATTTTAAAAAAGTCTAAAGTGTCCGTTTTACCCCACCCTCCCCTAGTTGAAATAAAGCTCACCGGTTATCTCGTCTCACTCGATTGGGTGTGCCCGATTTGGGTTCTTCCATATAAAAAACCACATCTCCTTCATTATCAATCCTACTGTCAGTCTGTGTTCCCGTTGTGCCGCCCGATACAGGGACAGACGGTTGTGATGGCGTTTGCTGCTGTTGATTTTGCATCTCCATTCGATTTCTCGATTTCCGCCTCTTCAGGACACTCGCCTTTTTAGCCACCTGGATCATCAGAGACTGAACCCCCGGTGCCCTCCCATTACAACACGTCGAACACAGCATGCACTAATACTACTGTCCCACTTGTTTTTTTTTCGACAGAAAAAAGGATTTGACTCCTTTGAAGCCGTCGTTGTTAAGCGTGATGCTGGCACTCCGTCGAATCTCGTTCACATTTTTTCATTCCTCTACGAGGAAGAAAAAACGTTCGCCGGGAGTGTACAATGGAATACTTTTTTTATTGTAACAATGGAATACTTCAATGGTGATAATCGAATGAAAGATTTTTAGCATTTTTAGCAATTCAAATATTTTGATTTTCGGCAGAAGAATTTATACAGAGAATCCCACCGTTAAATATTTCCACTCTATGGTCGGATTCACTCACGCGTATGTTGAAAACAATTTGCATTGTTTGGTCAGTGGATCGAAGATTCCAGAGAATACTAGTGATTTCCATTGCAAACTTCCGAATACCTTTCTTTTTTCTACCACGTTATGAAGCATCTAAACAGTTTTGCAAAAAGCAGAGAATTTCCAGTGTTTCCATCTCTTTGTGAATTGAAGTATGTGAGATTGAGATTTCTGATGCTATTCACTCCCAACGGAATATTTATCATAGTAATAATAAGGCATGCGCATGCAGCATTACGCGAAGCAGATAATTGAAACATGAGTGAACGCCGAGCGGGTCCGCTGGGCAAAATACACTGAGATAGGTATTGAATATCACAGTTGTAATATAATGAGTAAACATGAGTTTGCGGCTTTCTAGGAAGTATTAGAAAGGCGACAGCGTTGTACTTAATGCTGTATTCAACTAATTAGTTCTAATAGTGAATGTAATTATTGTCGATTGAGAGAACTTGGATTATCGAATCACACACAGACTGTCTAGCGTCGGTGGATATCCGAAGGATGCGAAATGACTTTCAATGAAATGGGAATTCATCATATTGATGATGAATTCTGATGAGTGAACTGGGTTGATCATCTATGCCTCTCATTTTCTATTGATAACTTCAAAGCCAGGCACGACGTATTTAAATGAGATTCACTACTCTGATGATATACGGGTGTATTGCGAGAGGGCTTCAAAGTGACGTTTCATCGTGGTCCTCATTGATTTCATTATACAAGTGGTCTCGTTTACACGTCAAAAGTGATTTTCGGAAATTGATATTATCAATAATATTAATGTTGTATATTTTGGAGATGTTTATTGTTCTATAATTTCATGGCATATCTTGGGAAGCTCTGATAAAATTTAGAATTGGGTTGTTGTATGTAATTTTTTATTGATTATTCCCTAAGAACGCACGGAGAGAAAAGTTGGATAAATCTTTCCTAGAAAATCGTGGTAAATTTTACGAATTCAATGAAAAAATAGCTGTTTGTGGAGGATATTTTACGATTCGTTCTGTAAGAAAACACATCTGTGGGTGCACAAACTACCCTGCCGTACGCGTTCGATAAAAAGTCACTCTCCGTTATAGAAAAATTATACGTAATATTGAGCAATTATTAACCTTTACTGGGAAAATTTTTGATGGAATGCAGAGTATATGTTACTGTTTCGGCAGAAATAACCCTCAAATTCAGTAAATTTTCCCGGATCAACACAGAACAATTTACTATTTGTCTAGCACTCTTCTCCAGATGTAGGCTGAAAAAGTATTGAAAATCGAGTTTGCTCCATGATTACTTGACTTATTTGGTCATTTTTTTCCAACTTTTTTGTCCGTCTGGATTGGGACCATTCAGAATACAGTATGTGAGGTCACGTGATCAGCTCGAAGAAGTTTTATATGGACTAAACACTAGCTTTTGGATATTACAGACCAGCTTTGCATTTGTTCTGAATATCTTGACTCCAAATACTGCCTTCTACCTGCCCGTGGTCCGTTTTTGAGGAATAATGCGACAAAAAATTTCAAATTTTTGGGTCAAAAAATTCTAGAATTGTCCGGAACATTCTAGAGAGATTCAACGACCGGAGTAGAAATCTCATCGGGTTTAAGTGAGGTCCCGGAAGGGTACACCCGACGGGATCGTCGGATCCTGATGAGGTGAACCTTATCGGAACCCTAATACAACGTCACGCAGCTCCCCGATAAAGAGGTCATCCGGGATCCCCGATGAAAACCTGATGATGTTTTCCAGGGTTAATTAAGGGGAGATCGCGGTGAATTTTAAAACTTTTCGCTCGGTCTTAAGAGACCAATAGGACGACTTTTGGTATATGAAGGGATATATTCAGGGATCGGAACAATCATCAATTTCAAAATAACTTAAATTTAGCTTATGTTTAACTGATAATATTACCCAACAATTTTCAATTACCAAATTCATCATCAATCGAATATTCAAATTCTGACATAATCTATCAACCAGTAATCGTGTCAGAAGATTGACCATTACGTGTCTAATCGAAAAAAAAACCTTGTATGAAATTTAGAATTATTCACTCAATAGTTAATTGAAAATTTAAATTATGAATTAATTTATTATTTTCAAATTTCAATTAAGATGAATTAAAAAAAAAAAATTTTTTTCTCGTATACCCGGTCGGCTCTTTAAGATTTGTTCCCTTCGTACCCCGAACCCTCTGTACCGCATTCGCCGATAGACAAGGGAAAACCTCATTTGAGGGAAAAACCTGCCCAGGTACAGTCGTCTCTTGCGAGACTCCCGCTCGACAATTAAACCGTAAGATTTAGAGTGTCACAAATTTTGACCCCCCCCCAGCCGGGAATCGAACCCGGGTCTCCCGCATGCCAATCCCACACTCTAACCACACAGCCGTCGCCGTCGGTCAATTAAGATAAAATAACCATAGTAATAGAAAGGCGCAAATTCTAATAATATTACAAATGTAATTGTTATTTTCGTCGCTTCGACCCGGTTAGGGTATACTGCGATGATGATCAAGACTTTAAATGGTTAGATCGCACCATTCTATCCGGCCGGGATTTGAACTCGGAACCTTTCGCATGTGAGGCAGCGAAATTACCCATTGCGCCAAGCCACTAGGGGGCTACAAATGTAATGATTGTCGACCGATCGCTGAATATATTAATAAAGAAGAAACTAAAAAATATATCCCTTCATATACCAAAAATCGTTCAATAGTTCTTGAGGTTTCAATCGAAAGGAATATAAAAAGAAGCATGGGAAGTCTAATTGTGAAAAAAAATACGTCCCCTAGCCGGTATCCCAACCCATGTTTTTTTTCTTGTCCAACACTACCACTCGGTTATCGCACCATTTCTGGAAATATTATTTCAATGTCTTTTATATAAGCAACGCGCCATGTATTTCACACATATCTTCATCATAATGAACTGCGGTATTATCGATAATCATGACCACCATTATCGATGGATGACTGAGTGATTATACTGTTGAAAATTTTCCACTGAAATTTCCGGTAAGGGTCTTGGAAATTTCCAACAAGTAACATATTCACTGAAATTTCAAGGAATTGACCATGCATAATTTCATGGAAAAACCAGTGGGAACCGTAAATTTCAGTTTAATTATTTTGAGAAAATTACTAAAAAATCAGAAAAATTTATAGAAATCTCCCCTTGAATTCCAGATTCCTTTGAATTTTTAGGGACTTGTTAAAGAATTCAAGAGAATGTAGCCGAGAATATTGATTTTCACTTGAAAATTCATGTGAATTGCGAAATTTTTGTCTTTCTGCCGCTAAAAAAATTGGAACTTTACTTTTTTTTTCTATTTCAGACATTTTAAACCCTTTGATTTACTCCGCCATCTACCCTCTACCTAACCTTGAGGCTGTGTGGCCGACTTGCTACACTGTACCGCATTTGCTCCCGCGAGAGACGGGGGGAAACCACAGAAAACCTCCGTCGGTACAATCGATTCCTCTATTTGGAATCTCCCGCTGGTCCAGAGCCGTGGTGAGACGGACCCCACCAGAATCCGCCCCAGGCGAGCCCCTTAGCCCCCTTTATCGGAAGTTAAGGGTCCCCCTCAGTTGGGATCCGAAAGCCCAGCCCACCCTTTCGAGCCCCCAACCCCTGTTTCCAGACGTTAAAAAACCTGACCGGACTGGCATTCGAACCCACGACCTCCTAGTGGCCAAGCCGAACTAACCATTTAGCCACCGCGACCATTGGACGTCGGTGGAACTTTACTTGAAGCTTGAAATTTCATTGACTTATTCCCCTTAAATCGAATTCAAAGTCTTTTTCCGGAAAATTTAGCTAAATTTTTTTACAGTGGTTCCAGTGATTCTCTAAGGATATCCAAGTTCCTTAACCATTTCCATGCGGCAATCATTTTCTGCATTTGTAAATAAACATCGGAGCTCCTATTTAATCGTTTGTGATCCTAGATCCTAAATGTGATTTTTATTTTGAACCATTAAAAAGCACGTGACAATTTTTTTGAGAATTTGAGACAAATGATTCAAAATCATATAAAATTTGAAGCTTATTTGAATCTGATGAATCATCTAATATGTCCTATCAAGTTTGATATTTTTCATAGCTTTCACTTATCAGGAGAACCTGATGATGACCTGGTCATTTTCCGAGCAGGTTTACCCTATTTGATTCGAAATGATTTTCGTTGGGAGAAATCCACGATGTCCCGACTACTTCTCGATCCGGTTTTCCCTTTTTCACTTGAAATGAGATTACCCTAGTCATCTCCCGATGGTGCACTCATCAGACTCTACTCTACACTCTACTCCGACGAAATTTCTACTCGGGTAATGTTGGAACATTTCAAAAGTATTTTATTATCCGACATTGAAGGATATTCCAAATATGATAAAGCAAGATTTTTTGTCAGAGGATGATGAGTAAATTTGCAAAAATTATTCCTCAGTAATGTGTCAATGTTGAATAAATAATGTTATTGAAAGAGATAATAAAACTGAAATAAAACATGCATAAATATTTTTAAGAAATTTAAATAAATCCAAATCCATTTACATACCATCTTCTTTACACAAATCAACTGAAATACATTAGGGTTCATTGTAAAATACTGTCCTAGCATAAAGTAAACGTACTTAATAAATTTATGATAATAATGGAGGGAAGAGTGATAGTCAAATGATATTGATAAAAATGATTGATAGATTGCTATTTTTAAAACCGGGGCTCACAGAGTGAACAATAGTTCGACTACGGAAATAATGCCAGGGAGGCTGACGTCTGTCGTGGGATTTGCAACCCCTGCATTACTAAGTCCTATTCAACTCGGATGTCTATTTATAGATGGAAAGAACAATAGAGAAAAAAGAGTTACGGAGAATCATTTTAGTGAATCTAAATAATTTACTCTACTATCTGTGGGAGCACGTCTAAAAAACTTCGTCAAAAAAACCTGGTTAATTCAACTTTAATTAGTCAAATTAAACTTCCGTTACTAAATCCTTCCGGTTATCTTGTCGTTTCTAAGAATATAAGTAAAATCTGTGTTTGTGTATGGGATTCTAGAGAGTTGTTATCTCTTTTGTTTTGGTTCATTGTGAAAAGAATAATCGATATTTCTCTTTTTTTTTTTTATATTCCGGCCCTTTCTGCCCTCTGATTGGCTAATCGGCCCTATCCAACCCTATGCATGCGGCTGTGGATTCTACACTGCACCGCATTCGCCCTCCTATAGAACATAGGAGTAGCATGGGAAACCACAGAAAACCCATGCCGGTACAGGCGGTCACTGTATTAGCGACCTCCCCCGCTCGTCGGAGCCACCGGTTGAAAAACTCAGATCCACGGGGAATCGAACTCACAACCTTTCGCACACTAGGCTCGCACCTAGCCGCTTCGGCCACCGACGTCGGTTAGATATTTCTCATTTATTTCATTGAAATGGTATTTTCTGGAGAGGGAGAACTACTCTGAGGTATTTGAGAGGGATTGCTTCGAATGTTGTGCTTTAAATGACTCATCATTGGCTGTATTTTGTTGCGTTGTGGATGTAAATGGTTGTATTATTTATTCCCCCATGCTTATGGACTTATGTTAAATCACTTGTTATTGAGCCTCGATGTTGTCTACCGTGGAGATGATGTTTGCAAATTTAATTTTGTTTGTTCTTTGTTTGTTCTTTTTTCATTTTGTTATTTTCGTTCGTGGGTATTGATTGAAGTGTTCTCAATGCTCTATTCTTGTTTTATTGCTTCCGAATGGAAGCATTGTAATCGTTTGTAAAATTTATGTTTTGGATTTTTCGTGTTATATCGACCCATTATGATGCAAAAAGTCCGAAAATGCAAATTTTTAAACCAATTTTTCTTCGATTGTTCGCTAATGAATCGATGGAATTAAATCTTTTTTTCCTTAAATGTAGGTATTGTTGAACCCTATCAATGGCTATTAATTAAAATTGAATTCATTTTAGTACATTAGAGTACAAGGGGACAAATTTCGTTTTCAACGAATGTGTAGTTTACAGGCCGAGCCGAAGGCGAGGTCTGTACACACATTCGTTGAAAACGAAATTTATTACCGAGTGCTCTATAATATTTTATGTCAAGTCGTGCAGAAGTCGAGTTTTGAGCAGGCTGCGCGAAGCGCAGCGTGCGATAAACTTGACTTATTGCACGGCGCGACATAAATTAATTTTTAGAATTTTTAAAATTTTTCAAAAATTGTTTTGTTCTGCATTGATTAAATGATGGTTTAATAGTATATTGTCCATCAAGGACGGAAAGTCATGTTTCCCCCGCCCGAGGTGCATATGCTATTTTTTACCACGTCTGCAAAGAAAAGTTTGTATTTTGCTTTCTGGCGAGCGGGAGCGAAGTGAATACTTTCCGCTCAAGGGTGGAATGTTGGTCCCGAGGGAGGAAAGTAATCAGTACTTTCCGCCCGAGGGAGCAACTTTGCACCCTAGAGCAGAAAGTACTGACTTTCTTCCCGCTTATCAGGGAGTAAAGTACGAACTTTCCTTCCGCTCATGAAAGAGCACACAGGCGTTTTAAAAAACTGCATGTATACCTCGGGCGGAAATTCTTGACTTTCCGCCCTTCATGCACAATATACTAATGTGGATGTCCGTTTGACCAAGTTCGAAAATAAATAGCAATAATCGTTATTTTGATTTATTTGAACATTTGGGAAAATTCTGTATTTTTTGAAAATCAGAATTCCCAGGATATCTTTGGATATCATCCTTCAAATGAAGACAATCATAGCTTAAAATGTTTGTTTTAATGACATTAAGTGGAAATAAAAAGATGATTACGATAGCTATATTGGTGGGTTTGATTTTTACGATGATTGTTGAAAATTTCGAATTTTTCATGAATTTCTCTGAAAGTGAGCTTTCTGGCGGTTTCTTCAAATGTGATGTTTCAAATTGATTCAAGTATGTGTAAATAAAAATTCTCTATTAACATTTTATCGAAGGGCTGAGGAGAGAGAGAACTGTAAAAAAGACAATTGGTTGTATCGAAAAAAGGGATAATAAGAATAATGATGCTGATAACATTCAACCAAGTTAAAAATCTGATAAAATTAGTTAAAAATAAATCGTATTCATTTTAATAAAATGAAAAAACAATGAATTATATACTATAGAAGAAAATGATGTGCGAAATAACCATTCGGAAGCATATTGCTAATTAATTAGCAAAAGTAACTATACTATATTCAATACAACAGCCATTTCCGACTTGTTTGCATTATTTTTCTGGAGTTTTTGAAAGTTCTTCAATGCTCAAATTGTTCTAGTTTTTTTCTTCAAGTGTTTTTAGTTACCAAGTTGTTTTGACGAAATTTTTTTTAACGGGGCCGGTATCTGCGTTATTCTGAGCCGGGCTATTTTGACGAAAAACGAATGTTACTTCGAAATTTTAGTGGGATGTAAAAACTCTACATTTATGATGCAGTGAACTTTTATGTGAAGTAATCAAACGAGACTAATGAAGAGGTGGGCTGCATTAACGGAAAAAATATCAATCTCATTGAGTTTTTCATGTATAAAAAAGTTGTCGGTTAATCTTCACATTTCGTGTTTTTCTATAATGAAGATCATGAATCTTCAATAAAAATCAATATTTCTTCTACAGAAATAATCTCAATCGGAAC
This sequence comes from Diachasma alloeum, assembly GCF_001412515.2. Taxonomy (NCBI): domain Eukaryota; kingdom Metazoa; phylum Arthropoda; class Insecta; order Hymenoptera; family Braconidae; genus Diachasma; species Diachasma alloeum. Next base: position 41,687 of record NW_021680423.1, read on the forward strand.
ATCGGAATAAATGGACATGAAATATACACATATTCAGATTAATACGAAAACAACGAATGCTCAAGACACTCATTCAGGGCCTCGAGCCTGAGCGGGATACAAATTAATCATCGCTGCTGGATTAAAACTAGCAAAATCGAAACGCCACATCGAGACCCATTGAGATAGAAACGATTCAATAAGTGCATCAGCTGCCAAATTACTAACAAAGCAAACGGGACATTTTCCTAAAAATAACTTGGTATTTATCCACCAAAATCAATTTAGGCATCGCACATTGAAAAACCTAGTAACTGAACTGCCAATAATTTCCGTTTCATAGAGGAAGGACTGTGAAAACCGTTGGAACTGTTTTGTACTTTCCTCCCATCATTTTTTTCTGAATAGAATATTATTGCCCCTTCGCAGCGGACGTTTGTCTGCTGACGCGAGTTTTTTTCATGGTTATTGGGTATTTACCCTGACGATGTCTCTAACAACTGTTGCCCGCACAAAATGTAACTGGACCGCACGCCAATTGCTGTTAGTTCTTTTGTAAACTTGTTCAATTTCGAAGGGAATACCCGAGGCAAGAAAGAACAAAAATTGATATTGATAACAGATGCCTCAATATCTATTAACGAAGTGAATGAAAATCTTTGGTGTTCATCATGTTTAAATTGGAACACTGTCGAGCAAGCACGCACCTCCATCAAACTCATCGTGTGCCTTGGTTCCATCGGAATGAAGATTAAATTTCAGTATTTTCATTCAATTTCTTCCTTTCTCATTATATCAACTTTCAAAATAACATTGGAAGCAACTAAGTACATTGACAGTCAACAGCTAACGTCTACATTGACGAACGTCATTGACGCAACGTAGTGTGGCTCACCTTTCCAAGTGGAGTGGATGGTTGACCCGGTGGTGCTGGGTCCTTTATGTAAATATTCCATGTAGCAACGCTGTTGATGGCCTTGTCCGCCGCATAACATCGCCAAAGACATTGGATCAACATTGCTGCCGCTGGTATCTGACGGTTGAAGTGTTTCTGACGTTGTTTTTGTTGGACTTTGAGTGCGAAACCAGAACCAAGGATACCCTGCGGTATGTTTTCATGTCATTGAGTTTAATTTTGTTGAAAGTTTTTTTGATGACGAGGGGGTCGCACTGCTTTTTTAAGCACGACAAGTATTTGATGGGAATTTTTTTTTCAATTTTTTCTTCAAATTTCGTTTTTTCTTTGAATTTTTCCCAATTTTTCATTTTTCAATTTGAAAATTCATTATTCATGGTCCGTAAATGGTCAGCCATTTACGGACCATAAATAATGGATTTTAGAATTAAAAAACTGAAAAATGAGAATTTGGAAAAAAAAATTCAAAACGAAATTTGAAAAAAATTATTTTTGGATAGAATAGATCTGAGTCCCAGTCTAATTTTTTAATGTTTTGTAAAAATAGTCACTTTCGGTAAGGAAAGAAATAAATCTTCAAACGAGATGGGGGAATGGGGTACCACGCACAATTTTCAAGTATTTTGACGATTTTAAAGCATTTCCGACGATGGGATTGGCACTATGCTCAATCGAAAGAACGGGAAATTTCCGCCGGAAAAACTCACAAAATTCAAAAATTTACGTTGTAGGCGTCACAAAATTTGGAAAAAATTGAAAATTTTTTTTGATGCCTTTTAAATGATATAAAAGGAATATAAGAAGCTTCAACAAAATCAAATTTTTGAAGGTAGAACACCATACCAATAATTCGCGAATACACCCATACAACCGTTCATACAAAGTTTTCGAGATATTACGGTTTTTCTAATTTTTCATAAAGAAAACTTTATAATTACGCTAGCTTATGCAAAAATCAAGATATCAACTTGTTTTCCCATTGAATTTCTTCATATATGAGAAAAATATCTTCATGTGAACTGGAAACAAATTCTAAGATCTTATAACACTCATAGAAGTACCCCAAATATACTATCAAAGCAATCGAAGCTGATATTTTAAGCATTGAAGCGAACTTCTTCACTCATCCGGCTAATCAACCTAAGACATGACGTACGAAAATTTCTATAAAGTTTGGGCGTCGGTAGTACCGGGCTTACTTTGAATTTAAGACTTGAAATGAGCCTATCAATGCGTATATTTACCCGTTTCGTACAGTTCTCAAAAGTTTTAAGCCCTCTGACATACCCAGCGCTAACCGAGTCTTCTATTTCAAATTTCAGGCCGGATATGCACAGGCTTTAAAACTATCTTCGATGCTTGGGAAAATTGTGGGAAAGTTTCAGACACATGTGATTTATGAGTGAAATCAGGTTATTGAAATTCACATAGGTGGGAGTTATCGGAACTTACCGCTGGAAGTGCGAAGAACGATATGGCAAATACACTGAAACAGGAGGCTACTATTTTTCCCATCCACGTTTGGGGTACTGTGTCACCGTAGCCTATTGTTGTTACTGTGATCTAAAACAATGATATGTGAATTTAATCAATGAGACATCATAGCAAAAATTTTGTAGACAAAGCAAGAGCAGTTATTACTAGTAATCCCATTAGTTTTCGATTCTTATAAAAAATTTCTGCGTCTTCGTGGACATTCTTATCTCTCGATCACACGCTCAATGAGCGTAACGCCTAAACTTTATTTCTGAACGTCATTTCTCAATGTTATTTCCGACCATTATGTCCAATCCTCATTTCTGGCTCTAATTTAGTGATGCCGCGAGACATTTCACGAGACATCACGAGACAATACTTTGCTATTGTCTCGGTTTCAATGAACACGAAAATTTTTGGTCTCGTTTCAGTCTTGAAATGCGCAGTATCGACTCCTCTCGTGATGACTCCGAGTCAATTTATCTCATCTCGGTTTCCAGTTTTTCGCGAGTTTTATCTGTAGAGAACCAAGACAAAAACCGAGATTTTAGATTAAAAATTACGAAAAACTTGAGACTGAGATGAGATGTATGGACTCGGAGTCATCACGAGAGGAGTCGATACTACATATTTCGCGACTGGGACGGGAGCAAAGATTTTCATGTTCATTGAGACCGAGATTATCGCTCCAAAATTTGCTCTCGTAAAGTGTCTCGCGGCATCACTACTCTAATTACTAAACCGTATTCCTGACTCTCGTGGCCCTTAGTTTTGACTCTTATTTCTGGTCCAAATTTTTTATCCTCACTTCTGACCATGTGTCCATTATCTTTCACCTTTGATTTTAACCCTTATTATTGTTTTACCCTTATTTAGGTTGTTTATGAGTCCAGTTATACCTGACCGTACTTAACCCTCGATCACTCGCTCAATGAGCGCGACGCCGTCTGTTTTCATTTTTTTATATTTTAGCGTGTTTCTCGACGGTCAAAAATTCTGAAAAATTTAGAATTCCTAGTTCAATCCTTTTATTGAGCGTTGACGTTGTCCGTTTTTTTCTCGAGAAATCTGTTTAGCTAAAAAAAGAAAAGAAACTTCGAACGGACAGAAAAGCGGTGCCGCGCCGCCCGGTGCGAGTGAATCCCTGTCGACCCCACGAGCGCCAGTGTTGCTTCATTTACTGCCACACTTGGAATGCACGCATAAGGGTAAGCGCCAATGTGGCAACAGCGCGCTCGGTTTTTACGTTTGATCACGTTTTTTTAATCAGTGTTTAGAAATCACGCCGAAAAATTTATACTTAACCAATTTTTATTGCTATGAAAAAAAATCTGAAAGTTTTTTACCTGCAAGACATTTTTTATATTGATCTTAATGAACTTCACTCATGAAGCAACATTACGTATGATATAAGAAGATACGCTAAAAGCAGAAAATTTTGAAAAAGAAACCACTCACCACACCCCACCATAACGCATCAGCATAACTCGAGAAATCGGTTTTTCCATCAGGCCCAACGGCGTCTTTCTCAGCAAGGTACACAAAATAACTGCTGAAAATAAGACCGAGGAAACCGATGTACAGAGTTGTTATCAATTCCTGCAATAGAAACACCGAATGAAAAAAAGATTGTCCTAAAAATCTGAAAGAAAGGATCTAAAACCGATAATTTTATCTAATATTTTAGTGTCTGATTCTCGGGTAAACAGGTCAATTTCTGGACGTGGATTAGTTTCTGGACGATTTCAACTTGCATTGAATATTCCATAAATACACTGAAAATTGTACTGATTATTTCACCTTTTAATAATATTACTCGTGTATAATCATGTGATCAGTTATATTTTCTATTTCCCTGTTTACCCTACTCTCAGATTTTGAGGTTCATTTTGCGCTCACCTGTCGATGAATGAAGACAACAGACCCAAGTAGTCGCCAAGTGCCGCCCTGCCGATCGACATGAAGCATTCGCAGAATCTGTAGAAACCGAATACCACGAATTGCGGACGTGGCAAATACTTGTCCATTGCTTCCCACTGACAGCACCACCATGGATGCAACGACTACGATTAAATCTGAAATGATAATGTTCCATTGTGAGCGACGAATATTGAACTTTCCAATGAACCCATAACTAGTTTCAATTTCATGGATATTTGAGCGAATAGAATCTCTATCAAATTGTGGATTGATTTAGTTTTGGCCCCGGGTGAGCAATTCTTTCTTCACTTTATCCGAGATGTACCACAACTGGCAAGAGGAAGTTATAAAACTTTTGAAATCTCTGTCGAGACGAGTGAGATAACTCTTGGATGTCGTCAGGCTGCTGCTCGGTTTCCTTTTCACGCGCTTCTGGGATTCTGTCTTCTGTATTCCCGAGGGATGAACGAAATCGCGGTATTCTCCCTCGACTGGCACTTTGTCGTATTGTCTAAAGACTTGGTGCAGATTTGCCATTGATTGAGGATTTGAAAAGAGGGCGGACAACTTTTTGGGAGATTTGGTTCACTGTTTTATTCACTGTTACTAGTCTGTTGGTGCGCTCTCGCACCGCTCTACACTGATAGAAAAGGTGGAACGATGCATTTGCACCAAACGAGGCTTCTTAACTGTTACCGCGATTCGTTAATAGTTAACGAATCGTGGTAATAGTTAAAGTCTCGTGTGGTTCGACTAAACCGTTCTATCAGTGTTTGACGTAAGAATAGACCAATGAGAGATGATAGACTCAGTCATGAGGGTAACAGGCTTAGAGATTTTAAAATGACCGTAATTTTTTTCGCGTCATATGAAAAATTTATGACCGTCATATGACAGCCATAAGACGTCATTTTTAACTTCCCGACCCGAAGTTGAGGAGGAAGTTATTGTAATGACCCCGAAAATCGATTGTGGAAATGTCATGAGTTCTCGATGTTTCATGACCCCTAGAAACCCTCCCGAGACTTTTTAGAAACTGGTCTGTATGTGTGAATGTGTGTGTGTGTGTGTGTGTGCGTGTGTCTGTGTATGTGACCAATGTTTTGTGCTACGATTTCTCTCGAACAAACGATGGGATTCAATTTTTTTTTCACGCAATCGATGTGTTTTCATGTAGCGACCAACAACCCAGTCGAAATTTTTTGTCATAATTTAACTACTATTATTTCCGCTGGTGAGAAAAACGTCGCTCACTGTTGAAAAGCTTCCCCTGATATTTCCGGTAAGAGCGTTAGAAATTTCTAATAACTAACATTTTCACTGAAATTTCAAGGAATTTTTTCGTTGAACATTCATAATTTCATCGAAAAATCCGTGAAAATGTAAATTTCAGTTCAATTATTCCGGGGAAATGAATGAAAAAGCAGAAAAATTCAGAGGATCTCTCCTTAAATTCCCGATTCCTCAGAATTTTCAGGGAGTTCCTTCATAGACTCCTGAAATTCCAAGAATTGTAAAGGAATTCCCTGAAAATTCAAAGGAATTCAGCAGTGAATATTCATTTTCACTGGGAAAATTCATGTAAATTGTGGAGTTTCCATCTTTCTGTCGCTCAAAAACGGGACTTTACTTGACTGTTTAGAGACACTTGAAAATTCATTGACTCTTTCCCCTTAAATCGAAGTCAACTTATAACAGTGCAAAAATGCCATAAAATATATTAATCTATTGGACAAAATTTAAAACTAGCTACAGAAACTAGATATCGAGAAAATAAATACAACGATGATGAAACGAATGGGAATCATTATGTGTGGCCCCAGTTCTCCTTGTTGTACTACATAATGACATGAAAAATTGCAAATGATTTTATTGAAAGGCCAGGAAAATTTCACCCTCACAATAAAAAAATCTACACTCCCACACGTATTTTTGGATCAGCTTTTATCAAGGAAAAATTGTCCTTCGGCGAATGCGGTACAGGGGGTTGGAGGGTGGGAAGGGAACAAATCGTAAAGACCCAAAAGGGTATACGAGAAGAAAAAAATTTTAAAAATTTATAAATTTACCTATAATACAAATGGGTTTGCGTATGAATCGCAAACGACCGCAGCATCCCATGTACTTTGATCTGCAGCCGGCGCTCCATAGCCTCACTAAGTACTCGAATCCAAAAAAAAACACCAAACATATTTCCTGGAAAATAAACATGAAATGTTTATCATTTGAAGTTCCTGATTATACATATCAATTGTTATGAATGAATTAAGCTCTGTATAATGTACGATGATTGATTTTTCAGATGAAAAGTTCGAAGTGTGACGTCAGAATTAGGAGAAAATTAAAAATTTCATGACGATGTCTTAATTTTGTACCGGAGTGACGTAAATTCAAGAAATCGAGGGGATCAATAGCACAGAATGTCTCATTACCCCGTCTATATATAAATTTTTTCCCCGTCCTCTCTAATTTCCTTCGATTGCCACTGTCCCATCTCTTTTTACCTTTTTTCTGTTCCCTCATATCCCGAATGGACTCCACGTTAATGTTTTCTCTCGGTGGTGAATTGGGATCGATCGATGAATCAAATCTCCACTGAACACAAATCGCGGGAAAAAAATTGAAGCAATGAGACTCCGGGGGCCATTCGGCTTCCTCTCTTGTTCCCATTCCATTCTCTCGCACAACTGCAGAACTGGCAGTATTACGCTTCAAGAAAAATCTCTCCTCTACTTTTTTATTTTATCGTTGGATTCACGTGATTAGGTCGTCAGACGCCATCGGGGAATATCCGAGGAGGGATTTTTCGAATGGTCATCAGGCCATTTTCATGTTTTTCATTTCATCTGAAGCGGGCTAATGGCAAGAGAAGAAAAATTACTTTCTTAATCTGCTTGGGGGAGGATTTACTCCTCGGGCTTCAATGAGAAAGAATGGCTTTGAAATTACGAATATTATTCCTAGTTTAAGAACATTTCCGAATAGCAATTTGATATCGGGAGAACTGTTGAATATTTCACATACGAAAAAAGTTCATAGAAAAATCGGGGACATTTCTTAGAAAATTCTAGCCGATTTTCATCAATTCTATTACTCTTCCGTTTATTTTTGCGCATTTTCAAAGGGAAAATGTTCAAGAGAAAATATTTTATTATTCATATTTCTTTCCTACCACCATTACGGTTTTATAGGCCCCTCATTCGTCTACCTTGTCTCTTCCACTTCTCTCTTCTGATTTTTATCTGCATTACCATGGGCCGTCTTACTCTTAACCCCTATTCGGCCTAGGACTGCATGGGAAATCATGGAAAACCCCAGTCGTACAGCCGGCCGATTGTGCAGAGCCCTAATGTGCCCTTCTGTCACACTGACTAGAGGGACACATTAGGCTACTAAACCGTGCCTACCTTCCGAAATGTTTGGGCGAGGGTGTTCCTAAGCGGTCACCCATCCAAGTGCTAACCGCGCTAACCCACGTACGAAATGCCAGTGTTGTAGAAACGGGCCAAGCCTGGCACAAGCCTGGGCTTGCCAAGTCTGGGCGCCCAGGCTTCGACCGAGGTTCGGCCATACCTGGGGACCAGGGCTTGAGTCTCGGGGGAAGGGCGGGTAACCGAGCCTTGGTTGATAGATCTGGCCCAGCCTTGGCCGGACATTGGCATGCCGGACCTCGATAACCAAGCCTCAGCCAGCGGTGGCCCGGAGCTTGGTCATTGGGCTCCAGCCGTTGGTGTAATTGTAAGGGTTAAGTCGTAAGGGTGAGATGATGAGAATGGAATCATAGGGGTGGAATCATAAGGGTAAAATCTGAAGAGTAAAATTGTAAGGGTCAAATCGCAATAATGGAAAGGGGCGAAAAAATCATAAGACTGACATTCTGAGGGTTGAATGGTAAGGGTGGAAACTTGAGGGTAAAATATTAAGGGTGTAATCGTAAAAAAATGGTGACATTGTAGGTGTTGAAGTCACATGTTACTCGCTAATTATTACGAAAAGAAGAAGAATCGTCATTCAGCAGTAATCCTAATTGTTACAATTATAATTGTAATTAATAATTATAATTATTATTATTCATTATTGAATTAATTTACCGATTAAACTGTAGTTGAATCACTTAATATTTCTATCAACTGAATAATAAAACATTCAAGTCGAAAAAAACCGAGATGGAATTAATATGGAAGATTTGAAGTAGAGGTTTTACGAATTGCGCGGTAGACTAGTGGTTAGGGCGTCGGATTAGTAGTCGTGAGGTCGTGGGTTCGAGCCCACGTTAGGGGGTAATATTTTAAGTTAACAAAATCGGTTTTTCAGCGATGATTGCGTTAGGGTTTGGTAGGTAGGGCACAATCAATACTAAAAATCATCCTAAAAAATGTTAATTATTTTGTTTTTGTTATTATTGATAATTGCCATGAACAGTTTGGCAGCCAGTGCGGCACCAGTCGCATGCCGGTATTGATTTTTTTTCCTCGTTGAACCTATTACGAATGCTGAGGAGTAATATTAAATTACTTGTATTTCAATCACCCATATTATCATATTCATGTAATTAAGTAATGTTTAATTGAGCCTGGCCAACGACTGGCAACCAACGCTGGGCCGAGATGGGCGCCCAGACCTGGCCCGATGTTATCATTCCAGGTTTCAACCAAGTCCGGCGCGGTCCCGGTTGAGGAACGGGTCCCGAAGTTCGGCAGGCCGGCCACCGGGCTTGGGCCAAGCTCGGCCCATTCGTTTTTTCGTACGTGGGATAAACCCAGCTGCACTCGGATGTCCGCCGGAGCAACACCTAATTCACCCAACCAGTACGGTCGGCTTCAAAAGAAAATATTCTATAGAGGAAAATCAATAGATTCTGATCTTTCTGTGAAACTTCTTCTGTTGAGATATGTCTTGTAGTAATTACTTGTCATAAATTTGTCGTGTTTTGTTCAGTTAATTATTCTATTCCTTTATTTAAAAATTCAAGCAGAAAACTGGGGAACTGTGAGCCGAGGAATTTCTATAAGAACAATCTCAGTAGACATAAAGATAAGGATCTAGAAAATAAAAATTGCATTAGTTTAGGCATAGGAAAAAATGTGCTAAATTTTGTCGTTCCAGGATGAAACAAATTATCGCTATATACAAGCTGTTTCCAAAGAAAAATTAGTAATCCTTGTGGCAGCAATGATGCACTCAGCTGTTATGTTCCTTTCCATAGCAAAATCTATCATCACAATTCCATTCGTATTTGCTGCGCTTGCCCTCCACGATTCCTAACCTCGACATTGTCGCTATTCCAAGTCGCGCACGGTTAATTCCTATTTTTCATGTGTTTTTTAATTATTCCTTCTAAACAATTCTCCTAGACGACTTTGATTTTTTTCAAGGTCCTTTATAAAACCTCCACCCAAGTACGAAATTTCAGGAAAATGAAGACTTTCTTTCTATTTTTAATATTTTTTTTCAAATTCTCATAGGAGCCCGTGTCAAAATGCAGTTTTTAAAAAACCTGTGTTTCACCCATTCTCATAGGCTGTCTGGGATTTTGCATAGGGGTTTTGAAAAAATCAAAGAATGTATAAAACAGGGATGGGCAATAATATTAGATTTCGGCAATATTAAGAAGGATTATCTCACTATATTGTAGAATTTAATAACTAAGTTTTTGTATTATTCAAATAATCGTCAATCTTCATACCTCAATTATCAGTTAATAGATTATTTCAAAATTTGAATGTGGAAATTGATGGTTAATTTAATATTAAAAATTTTCAAGATTTATGTTAAAAATTGACATCTTTATGGTATAACGATAATTATGATTGATGGATATGCCTACCCCTGGTATAAAAAAATCATCAATTTCTAAACTTTTTTTCGACCCCCCCCCCAGCCCACGCCATAAATACCTTAAATTTGGGCGATTACAAAGTGTCTATTGTGAAGCAAAATTGAAAAATAGTGAAGGGTATTCATTCAAAGCCATATGTAACATAATCTGCTCATAACTCAACATAATTGCAATATTTGGAGATGGACATGGGCCATTTGAGAATGACTGGCCTGGAGAAATACACTGTTAAAAAATTAATTCTTCTCCCAAGAAAATGATTCTTTGGTAAAAGTAATTCAGTAGTGAAGCGGTAAACCGGGTTAAGTTGATTTTGACTATTGGCCAGTTTTTGACGAATATCTCGGAATCTAAAAGAGATAAAAATTTTGTTGTCATGACCTTTTTTGTAGAGCCAATTGAGGGTTACAAAAAAGGTCATGGGAAAATTCTGCCATCTCTCTTAGATTCCGAGATATTCATCAAAAACTGACCCAAAGTCAAAATCGACTTAAGTCGGTTTACCGCTTCGCTACTGAATTGTTTTTCTCGGTGTAGACATCTATTTTTTGTCCAGTATGTGAGCAGAATTGTACACTAATAGACTGAATCAATGAAATTTCCAATCTTTTAAGAATATTCAGTCTGATTTCATTTGTCTGGATAAACTAACGAAATGCGTTTCATTCCAGTCTACTGCACAAAAAAATGAGTGTATATATTTACTGTCGAGATTTTGGTTTTAATTTAAAAGTACATACTGTCGAGATAATTCCGAATGAAATCCTGCAATATAGTAATCAATTAATCAGTCAATTAATCGCCTTCAAATAATCCGGAATGACTTAGTAAATAATAATCAACTGTTAACACCTGAGCCTCACAACGCGTGAGCTCCATCTCACCCATCGATAACATCAATGAATAACTATCAATTAATCGAGAATAGCCGAAGTGGATGTGTGATTGATGGTTCGCTAATCTAGTTGCGTTATTCAAGCATGGATAATGCACGTATGTGTCCCGTGAAGTTCATTGGATTAACTTCAGCTGTCTAGTGCGCGCCCGTTGAATGTACGTCCAGCGTACACATCCCCGAAATATCGAGCGGAACAGACATTACGAATAATTTCAAGAGAGAATGTATAAGATAGCAACACACGATAAGCATTTTGCTGAGGTAATGCCGGTTCAACTTAACGTGGAGAACAGTTGATTAATTAGCGCGGATTTCCGATGTTTTTATCTTTTGCGTGGGTACTAGAATGCAAGATATCCAACGAGTTTATGCATCTACCAAACATGCACACGGAAAACACATATTTTTGAATCACGAATGTACAGTGAGAAAATAGTTATTTTCATCACAAGGTCCACAAAGTATTTTCTGACGAATGTGGCTTTGTAGGTCGAGCCGAAGGCGAGGCCTATAATCACATTCGTCAGAAAATACTTTTGGACCGTGTGATGAATGCAATTTGTCGTCAGAAGGCCCGTAAACTGCGATCTAACCGAGCGAAGCGAGGTTAGAATCGCGGTTTACCGGGCCTTCTCACGAAAAAATTTGTTCTGTCGAAAACTTATATGTTACCCTGAAGAAATCTTTTGTCGTGTTGAATTAATTTAGTTTTGGACAAACGAAAAAGTTTCCACCAAAGACGATAATCTTCAAAGCAGTAATTGTTCTCGTGAAACATTTATTAGTCTTTCAGGGAAATGCATTCGTTCTGCAAAGAATTATATAAGGCTCCGTTTTTATAAAGTGAATTTTATTGACTGGCATCTATCTTTGTAAACACTTATAATTTCCATGGAACAAATGAAAATTGTAATTTCAAAAGGAAACTACAATTTTCTTGCCGAAAACTGAGTTATTGGGAAAACTAAATAATTTCAAGGGAACTTTTTTTCTGGAAAAAAATATTCTCTCCTCGTCAATGTATTTCTATGGTATAAACTTATGGAGTTCCCTCAGATCAAATGATCGTCGTACAATAGATTATATTTTTTTCCTGCGAACAGTTCGAATTCTTCTAGGGATATTTCTGATGGTCACGACAAAAAGTTAATTTTTGTAAAAGATGTTACATTTCCTTCTATTAAGTTGGTTAATTTCTCTCAAGTAAATCCATTCCCCTCCATCAAATACTCTCACGTGGAACATATGGTGATCGTGGTGTTTTAGCCAATTATTAGTATCCATTTGTACTTCAAGAATTCTATGTTTGTTGAGTTTCTTCACATGGTTTCATCAACTTTGGGAAATCCTAAAATTTCCTGGGCATTTTTCAAAAGTTTCATTCTATACAAAAAGTAAATTTTTTTTAGATTTTTGAGTTTTCGATTAAATTTTGCGTCACGAAAGAAATAGAAAAACATTTTTTTATTTTTAAAATTCATTTCCAACCAGTTTTCCGCTATTACGATTGAGTATGGTTTCAATTCTCTCACTCCATCAGAAATACCCCAAAATCATAAAAAAAGGAAATTTCAAAAAGGAAATTTGTCTCTCTTCCTCCATCGTAATTGCGATCTTTTTCTTTTCTTTATTTTTTTTCAAATCGATATTCTTCAGTTCCACATGATGAAGAAAATTGACTGATCAAGGAGAAGACTATAATTAAGCAAGGAGACTATTAGTTTACTGGATACAATGTCTATATTGTATTATCCTAATTTTTCTTCATGTGGGTAAAATTATCTTTATTTATTGGTTTCAAAGTCTTCGCAATTCCTGTACATTTCGTCTCGTCAATTTAGGCCTGATTAGTTTCGATTATAATATTACCAAAACAAAACAAGATTTTTTTTCATATGGATTTAAATGGAAAAAAAAAGTTATAGAATTCAATGTGTCATGAAAAGTTTTTCTTCACAACTAGTTTTTTCAAATGAATATTGAGACTATTCCGTTCGTGGCTAGTTTTCGCCCCATGCGCACTTTACGAAAGTGTAAATGGTGAAAACCGAATTCCCTCTAGTTACCCCCGTTTTACTTCTTTATCAGAATGCATTTTCTGGTACGTGCGAGAGAGTACATGGAAAATTCGTTACTAAAGTTCATGAGTCACGTGTGGTGAAATGAAATTCATTTGATAGTGATGGAATTTGTGATAATTTTAATGTAAATCTACTTACCATCCAAAACAAAGTTTCATTCGCAAAATTACTGTATTGTTCTATCGTTGACAAAACGCTAAATATGAGGCACACCAATACCACCATGAACCTGCAAACAATAAACGAAAGACAATATGAGAGAATGGATCAGTTTAATTACTCCATTAATATTAATTTATAATATGCAATCTCACTGGGGCGTTGAAGCAGATAAACTATATTTTTTATTCAATTTATTTTACGGAAAGGGACAGAACGTATTCATGTTGAACGCATCAATCAATTAATTACTTTGAAGATAATTAATAGGTGGTATTTATAGGAATGATAAATCGGATGAAAATGCCATCAATTTTTATTGAACGTGTCATAACTAATTGTAAACCAATTTTATGATACACAATGGCACCTTATCATCACAGTCATAAAAACTCGAACCCGAGTCCACTGTTGCTGACACCCTCAAGAGGGTGAGGTGCCATCAAATGTGAGCGTCGAGTTATCGATTGCATCTTCAAATGGTCAGGAATACGAGAGTATTCGAAACATCACTTTCACACGCATTTCATGTGACGACTCATTTGGATGCAGAGAAGAATCTGATGTTCGATATTGTAGAATATTATGATTCCCAAAAATAAAAATAAATTTTTGCAACACAACTCGCCCAGAACGGGTCCGAGCGTTCTGTTTACAAAAAGTGGTGAAATCACGAAAAGTGCCAAATACTGATTACATAGAGGTTTTGAATACAACTAAGGAAGACCGACGAAAAAATGGAAATTATAAAAATAAAATGATAAAAAAGAGTCAATAAAAATTCCAAGTCAACCAACTTGGCGTGCGATTTTTTAGGAGCTTGAACTTTTTGATTTTTTTAAAAATTTTATTGCAAAAATAGATTTAGTCTTTTCAAAAAAATTTATTCTCTGTGTAAACAAGAAATATAATGTCCAGCACTTTTTCTTCATTATAAGATGCTCCCATACGTATTTTACTCCCGGCAAATGCTCGTTTTATAGGAAACGAGAGATAGTAGTTTGTCGTTTTGGCTATTTAATAATCACAGACAAAAAATGAATTCTTAAATAAAATAATAATAATGATATAACACACGGAGAGAAATATTCACTAAAAATTACGTATTTTTTCCGTAATTCCGGAACGAAATGTGATTGTAGGAAATTCTACGGAACTGTCACGTAATTTTTACCTAAAATCACATTTCTCCAGAGCATTCCGTAATTTTTGCCTGAATCTCCTGTGAAAAATTACGATACCGTCACTTAAATTTTCTGAGTCGATTCCGTAATCGGTGAGCAAACTGTGAGTTCCGTAATTTTTACTGAACATTTCTCTCCGTGCAGCAAAATCTGGTACGTTAGGGACAAAATATTTTTTGATAAACTTTCCTCTACAAAAGATAATTTTCAGAATCCGCTTCAGAAAGCGTAAAAGACGCTTTCTCAACAGTAATTTACATTTAGGTTTCTCTGTGTGTAACGAAAAACCTTGGAAGACAGGAAAATTCACGCCTTGGATTTCAGGAGTTTCAGGAAATAGTCTCAGGGTTTCATCACTCCGTGGTACTGAAATCCAAAGACCAAAAGTATTAGATTCCAGTGAAATTTGTCTGAGAATCAGGAACAAAGTTCTACTTCTCAGAATTTTTACTGAACTTCTGTACACATGGTACTGGGGGCGTTTTGCCTGTATTTTTCCGGTGGTGAAAAGGAAAGGGAGGGTTGCGTTTCAAAACGGAATATTCAGCTTTATTTCACTAAGATTCATCAATTCTTCAAATTTATCATTTAAACTGATCAATGGACAACAATTTTTGATATTACTATAGTAAACCCTGCTCACCTTAGATTCTCGATTTTATATACTGAAAAAAAAACATTATAAAAAGTCGCTTTCATGAACTCGAGTTTATACGAGTATTGTGAGGTGTGATTTTGTCCCTATCTGTGAGTTAGGCTACGCTCTAAGTCATCCTCCTTCATAGGTAGGTGCTCAAAAAGATGTACGGGATGGTCCCCAATACTCCGCCTCACTTTCTCGAGGTATGGATTTTCAAAGAATTCAAGATAAACGGTATACATTCACAAATTACATTGTTTTTACCGAGTAGTGAAGTATTTAGCACACCTCATCAGTTCTTAGCGTAACCCAGGATTTACGACGAGGACGTTACTGGTGGAGAATCCCAAAAAAGAAGCGAAATAATTTGAAAATACAACAAAGTAAAAATAATAAATTAATTAAAAATTAAATTAAATGCATAAAAAAATTGAAAAATTAATTCTGAAAATTAATTGTGATTCTACACTTTGGTGATAAATTGTTCGGTATAAACTTTAGAAAAAGATAATGACTTATGAGCAGATATACATATAGTGTTACCCAATTTTTATGAAACTGTAACATTTGATTTTTTTTTATTGAGTTTTAATGTAAGCAACTGCAGCTTATTTTGCCTTCTCGCGACAAACTATAGCCAAACACCCGCAAATGGAATGATATATTATAGTCTTCCGACCGACTGTAATGGTTAGGTGGGTGAGGTGTTGCTCCGGCGAACATTCAAGCTAAGCAGCGTTGAGCTGGGTTAGTACTTGGATGGGTAACCGCTTAGGGACACCTCGCTCGCACAAAAATTGCGGGCGGTAGGTACGGTATAGCGGTCTAGTGTCTCCATCTAGTCAGTGTGACAGATGGATATATTAGAGCACTGCACAAATCGGCCGGCTGTGCGACTGGGGTTTTACATGGTTTCCCGTGCAGTCCTAGCTCGAATGGGGCACAGCTAAGAGTAAGACGGCCATGATACTGCAGATAACAATGAGAGGAAAAGAAAGGAGGGGAGGCAGGCTAGAGGAGGGGTTTCAAATCGAGAATTATTTCGATAAAACCAATGAAATAGAAAAATAAAAAAAATAAAAATATTATAGTCTTTCAGTGAATTTCAATTAACTCCCAGTATTAAAACGAAATATTCTACGATCTTGTTCATAAATTAGAAAGATTCAAACAGGGAGTCATCCAGTCGCTCTAGGCTTCTGACAAATCGCGTGGGACAATAATTCCGCAGAATGAGTCCGACTATAAATGAATCCCGTAAAGTATTCAGGGCATGAACATGAATACTTCATGAGGAAGTTACAATTTCTTGGTCAAAGAAATCGTTTTTTTTTGTCAGAAGATGATAAAACGACTAGCATTATTAAAAACTTGAATCCAGTGAATCATGAAACAGGTTTTTTCGTATTGAATGAAGACGAGATTCATGCAAAGGGGAAATCTCCAAACATTTCTGTAATATGACCGTCTCTAGCTCTTAATCTCTATGAGTTCAAAGGAAACAAATAACTTCATCTTCTTATGTTAAACTTCCTTTGTCATCTCCAGACCATTTCCTCATTTCTAAAAATAAAATTCTTCACAAGGTTAGAATTTTTAAAAAAATTGACATAACTCATGAGTCAATAACTGCGACTGCTGATAAAGCCGTTTATCTTGCGAAAGCGTTACTGGAAATGAGTTTTTTCATTGAATATGTTCATCATATGTCATCTGGATCTACTGACTTCTTGTGTGAATACTGCTATTCTTCATTTATTTATGTTGCGATGGATGTACACCTCTGTATGTTTTAAATCTTATTATTGGCTTCGACAGTTGGATTCGTCTTTCAATAAATAAATAGTTAGAGGTCGTGGGCTTCGATACCCACCCGAGTCAAATCTCGAGAACTTCAATTTTTTTCATTTCATATATGTATTTTCAATCTTTAAAAAGAATAAATAAATAAATGAATGAATAAATAAATAAATACCGACGGCGGTGGTTGTGTGGTTAGAGGGCGGGATTGGCACGCGGACGACTCGGGTTCGATTCCCGGTGGAGGTAGCTAAAATGGTTTCCAACGTTCTAATTCTCACAGTTTCATTGTCCGAGCGGTAGTCACGCAAGGGATAACTGTACCTGCTCAAGGTTTTTCCCTCAAGTCATGTTTTTCCTTGGCCCTCGGTGAATGCGGTACAGGAGGCTGGGGAATGTGAAGGATACAAATCGTAAAAGCCCTCTCTGGTCAACCAAAGAGGGTTTTTACGATTTACCTCGCCTTCGGCTCGGACGCCAACTTCACGCGAGTAAAAAACCCCATGGCACTCGTCACTTCTCTTATGTTTTAATAATTACGGCTATTCTTCAAAAAGTTAGTCAATGATTTTACTGTTCGTTTTTATCGTCAATGAGGTTCACTTTCTACGTATGATTGATTTTTTTATAATGTATTACTGAGTGTATGAAATGTAATGGATTTCACTTGTTCATTTCCGCATTAAATAATAATCAATTTTTCATGACTTGATTACTTTACATACAAGTATAATATACGCATACGCCCGATGTAGCAATTGAAATTTCAGAAGTAATTTTCTAACAGACCGTCGTTTTCTTGCGTTTAACTTATCGTGAATTAATCACATAGACCAATATATTCTCAGCTCAAGGAACTATTTTTTCGTAGCAGATCGTTTTTCTCCCACTGTAGCTTGGTTCTACTGTTGCTGACAGCCTCAAGAGTACGAAGCTGCTTCAAATATGAGACTCAAGTTATCGATTCGATCATGAAATGGTTATACTCATAGTTTAGAGAGGACTCGAAACATTTCTCTCCCCCACACCTAATCTTATGACTCGTCCAATATTTTTCTTCCTCAAATGGAACTCCTAAAAATACTCCAGAGTACAGAATCAACTTCTGCAAGTATGTCCCCGAACACTTTCACATTACCTACATGCCCCGACGATTCATCGCCGTCACTACTCGATCTCTCAACAGTATGAAAACGGAGAGGGTCGTTGTGAACTCGAGGGGTGCTCTACAACGACACACTAGATGACTTTACCATCAACCAGTGATTGGCTGACCAGTCCCTGGAGAATTCATGACAAACCCCATGGGAAATACACAGAGGAGAGGAAAAACAAGTAAAAGTTGTGTGAAACAACAAAATACTTTTTTGATGATTACCAAGGCAGAAACTGTTTCACTTGAACATACGAAATTTCCTAACGAGAATGATGAGATACTTCAGTGAATTCCGGCAACGATAGATCGTCTAAATGAAATTAACTAGAGCTATTATACTTGTTGGAATATCATAGATGTCACTCCTTATCTTTTGTTACTCATTCAATGGAATACAATGTTCGAAAACGTCCGGGCAAGACAAAATTATATATGAAGGTTCAGAGAGTAAACTATCAGTTTTTCAGAGATTTATTACAATTTTTCTCATGAACAAAAAATAGTTTGATTGCAATTTTGAAACTTGAATTGTACACTGTTAGAAAAAAAATGAAATATTATAAATAATTGACTAGTAATTTAAGGAAGGTGACATTAAATTCGATTTAGGGGAGAAAAATCATGGAATTAATTTCTGAAAGTATGTCCCAGAAGACTTTCACATTACCTACATGCCCCGACGATTCATCGCCGCTACTCCTCGATCTCTCAACAGCATGAAAACAGAAAGGGTCGTCGTGAACTGGAGAGGTCGGCACAACGATACACTAGAAAACATTGCCATCATCCAGTGACTGGCTGACCAATCTTTAAAAAATTCATGACTAACCCCACGAGAAATATACAGAGAAGAGAAAAAAAAAAGTAAAAGTTGTCTGAATCAACAAAATACTTTTTTGGGGATTACCAAGGCAGAAAGTGTTTCACTTGAACATACGAAATTTCTTAACAAGAATGATGAAATAATTCAGTGAATTCCGGCTCTTACCGCATTGAGAGTTATTCGGTTGAGAGTCACGTATGCTGCTCTGGAGAATTTAAATCCCCTGGCAACGATAGATCGTTCGAGTGAAACTAATTAGAGCTATTACACTTGTTGGAATATCATAGATGTCACTCCTTATCTTCCGTTACTTATTCAATGAGATATACATAATGTTCAAAACTGTCTGGCCAAAACAAAATTATATATCCCGGTCCAAAGATTAAAATAGCGGTTTCTCAGAGATTTGATACTAATTTTTTCACATACGAAAGACAGTTTGAGTGGAATTTTGAAACTTGATTATTAGAGAGAGATTTGAATAGAAAATTGGAGAAAAATACGCAATTATTTTAAAACTTCAATTGGACACTGTTAGAAAAAAATAAAATCTTTAAAATGTTTTAAGGAGGGTAACATTAAATTCGATTTAGGGGGAGGGTGGGATCATGGAATTCACTTCTGCAAATATGTTCCAGAAGACTTTTACATTACCTACACGCTCCGATGATTCATCGCCCTCTCTACTCGATGTCTCAACAGTATGAAAACGGAGGGGGTCGTCGGGAACTCGAGGGGTGGTCCTCAACGATACACTAGATGACTTTACCATCATCCAGTGATTGGCTGACCAGACTCTGGAGAATTCATGGCTAACCCCATGGGAAATACACAGAGAAGAGAAAAAACAAGAAAAGTTGTGTGAATCAACAAAATACTTTTTTGATGATTACCTCAGCAGAAACTGTTTCACTTGAACATACGAAATTTCCTACCAAGACTGATGAAATAATTCAGTGAATTCCGGCTCTTTCCGCTTTGAGAGTCATGCATGCTGCTTTGGAGAATTCACATCCTAGATGTCACTCCTTATCTGCTTTGGAGAATTCACATCATAGATGTCACTCCTTATCTCGCGTTACTCATTCAATGGGATATAATGTGCAAAAACGTCTGAGCAAAACAACATTATTTATCGAGGTCCAAAGAGTAAAATCTTGGTTTTTCAGAAATTTGTTACAATGTTTTTCACGTAAGAAAGACAGTCTGAGTGCAATTTTGAATATCAGGCCCGGTCGCTCGCTTCGCTCGCTCCCTCGTTGTGGTGTGAGCAGTAGAGATTGGTGGAATTGGGTATGACCCATTATGGGTCGAACCAATAACTTCTCGACCGATTCCTCTTTTTCTGTTCATTAAAAAAACAAGCAGGCGGCCGAGCCTATCCGACAGAAGGCATGTGACCGTTACTTTACGCGTTATTAATCTTGACAGTCCTTCATTTCTGCCAATTCCATTGGTAGTATGCTTCCGAATGGATCCGTTGCAATTCTATTTAAAAAAACTTCGATTGCAAGAGGAAAACACACCATTCTCACGATAACCTTCCTTTGAAGTGGAAAGGTGTATAAATGAGGTTTTCACATTTGTTGATTTTTCGTTCTTTATTCTATTCCGTCAATTTTCAGTGTTTTCATTTTTTCGAATTTCAGGAATTTCAAATGAAAAAGAAATTGCAAAAATTGGTCTGGGTTGTTGGTCGCTCGCTCCCATTGCTTTTCAACTTGAGTGGGTTAACTTTAAAGTTGACCCACTCCAAACGTTTCGAACTTCAATGCCAACCTCACTTCAAAATTCCCCAACTTCAAAGGTTACCCACTTCAAAATTCCCCGACTTGAAAATTCAATTTCAAAATTTCCTCAACTTCAAATTTGACCCACTTCAAAATCCGTCAACTTCAAATTTGACCCATTTCAAAATTTTCTCAACTTCAAATGTGACCCACTCCAAAATTTTCCAACTTTTTTCCCCCACTCTTCCCTTTTTTCAAATCGCAAAATTCCAAAGTTTTTTTTATAAAACTAAAGAAGTTGACTCACTTCAAAAATTTCCAACTTCAAAGTTGACCCACTTCAAAATTTTGCAACTTCAAAGTTAACCCACTCTAAAATTTTCCAACTTTCCCTTTTTTTAATTGCAAAATTCGAAAGTTTTATTTGAAAAACTCAACAACCACTGAGGCGATTTCGCTCAAAATCCAATGAGAATCAAGTTATGTGGAGACGCATCGATTACACAAAATTAATTCAAATTCCATCGTTACCTTAGGTAAAATGGTCGAATTTCTATGAAATTAACGCTTTTTGGCATTTTTTTACAAGTTTTATGCGGATAAATAAAAAACCGCTGAGTCAATTGTTTTCATAAACTAATCACTTCCAAGTTACATGAACAGGCATCGTTTGAAAGAAGAAAAAAATCAATCGCTTCATTCGTTCAGGAGATATCGTTGGACAAAATTTTGGTCACATACGTACACACACACAACGAAAGCGGTGCTCATTACTAGTAGGAAGAAATTGGAGAGTATCACACTGCAAGTCGGTGACTACCAAATCACATCTCAGCCGTTTATTCGGTATCTTGGAGTAATGATCGATGCCCGACTCAAGTTCAAGCAGCAAGCGGAGCATGTGGGTACCAAGGCATCTGGAGTTAGATCCACCTTAGCACGCCTCATGCCCAATATCGGAGGTCCTAAGGAACGGAGACGAGCGCTGCTGTCTTCAGTGGTGACGTCAGTGCTTACATATGGTATTTTCATTTGGGCTGACGTTCTCCAGCTGTAAGAAGCTCGCCGTAAAATTGCACCTGTCTATCGGCTGAGTGCCCTCAGAGTAGCGAGTGCATACCGGACGGTATCTGAGGATGCAGTCTGCGTCATCTCAGGAATGATACCGATAGAGGTATTAGCTGAGGAGCGAAGATCCCTGTATCAACGGAAGAGAACAGAAGCGCTGAATCCCGAAGAACTGAAAATCCAAGAGAGACGAAACAGCTTGAGCCGATGGCAGCAGAAATGGTCCGATTCGACCAAGGGGAGATGGACCTATCGCCTGATCCCGCAAGTGGCTGCCTGGGTAAGTCGAGACCATGCAGAGATAAACTACTATCTTTGTCAAATGCTTTCAGGACATGGGTGCTTCCGGGCATATCTTCATAAATTCAAACATGAAGATTCCCCGAAGTGTCCCACCTGCGCAGAAGTGGACGAGAACGCGGAGCACGTATTCTTCACATGCCCCCGTTTCAGTGACATCCGGGATACTTGGGAGACTGAACTGGGAAGAAAAGTCTCGCCCGAGAATCTAGTAGAAGCAATGTTGTCATCACAGACAGCCTGGGACGCAACGAGCAACTTTGCGGCGGAAGTCATGAAGGAACTCAGAAACGAGAAACGCACGCGCAAGGTTGCAGTATAGGTGAGAAATCTATTTGGAACCTCCTAATCACACATAACATCTTAGCAGGTTAGGGGGATGTACATTGGATGGAAAGAGTGGAAGAGCAAACAGCTGAGAACCCCCCTCGCGAAGTAATACTTCACGGTGGTGCCGCGAGGGAAATGGGAACGAATGATTAGAGGTAAAAAAGGAAAACAGGGTTTTTACTGGGTAAAAATGCCAGATCTGGATTTTAACATCACTTTACCAGAATCTTTTGAAGATTTTCCTAAACCTCTTTAAAAAAAAAAACAAAAAAACACGCACACAGACACACACACACACATGTCTTCAAAAATGTATCAGGATGATTCCGGAGGTCGAGAAATGTGGAGAAATCATCGAAATTCCATCTTCGATTTTCGGGGTCATTACAATAACTTCCTCCCTTAACTCTCTATATTATTTACAAGAAAATTTGAAGAGAAAAACCCTATTATTTGGAAGCTTGAATTGTAGACTATTAGAAAAAAAAGGAAATATTATAAATAATTGACTGGTAATTTTAAGGAGGTGACATTAAATTCGATTTAAAGGAAAAAATCATGGAATTTCTGATTTCAGTGAAAATTCAATGAAATTACAAATTTTTGAGGAGCAGGAAGAAGAGAATTCCCCAACTTCTTTAAATTTTTGATCAAAACACGAAAATTCATTAACAAATTATAAGTTTTCGATTAAGGGGAGACTACTACGAGTTTTCAAAGTCACGGGCTATTAAACTGAGATATCTCATACATTCAAGACCGCGTATATATATCTATACAAACGAATAATTAGTGTAAAAAAATTGATTATGTATTGTTCGTTTGTCCCGCAGATGCTTGAAATGTAAATAAAAGTCCAGGGCCTACTCCAATTTTTAAACCACAAAGGATTTTTTTTCAAAATTTTTAAAAAATATGTGCAATAACAGTTACAAGTGAGTTTTTTGAACTTCGACTTCTCCATCAAAATTTCGTTTTTTTGGATAAAAAATTGCACTATTCATGTAAAGTAGCCAGAAAAATGGTTTTGAAAGAATCGAGAATATATATTAAATATTTCAAGGATCATTTTTAAGAGTCGAATTTCAAAAAACCAAGTCGTAGTTGTTATTGCACATATTTTTTCCAAAATTAAAAAAAAAACATTTAGCTCAAAACTGGAGGCCCTGGACTATTTTTAAAATTTCAAGCGGTTGCGGGGCAAACGAATAATAAACAATTAATTTATTTGCACTAATTATTTGTTTTTAGACACATATAAACGATCTTCAGTGCATGAGAGATCTCACTCCAAAATCCCGTTAGTTTTAAAACTCGTAGTAGTCGCCCCTTGATCCATTAATAACAATCCATTATTTTGAAAATATACTCAAGAATATATTTACCTGAATTTTCCTGCCTTCTATTAATTTCCATGGAATAATTGATTTAAAATTTACAGTTTTCATTGATTTTTCCCAAATACTGTTATGCATGCACTTCATAGTATTGAATACTGCGCTCTGATTGGTCAGAATCCGAAGGCCACAAATAGTACAAGTTATCAGATGTGAGGTACATTGGAGGATAACGTACAGAATGGGGAAATAATTCATTGAATTTTCCGGTCGCTATCTGCCTTGCTTTAATCGATCCTTACGACAACTTTTAGAGAATTTTCACATGTGCCTTCCTTCGGAATACGGTTCATCTCGCCTAGAATGTAAGATGACAGAGACCTTGGTACGTACTACCACCGAATTCATCGCTTTCCCTAATACTGCATACACTTAGTCTCAGCACTCACGTGAAGCACGCTACGATCTTCATCTCGGTAATTTCCAGAGCTATTAACCGGTTCCACAAGCCATAATTCCCTTATCCTTTGGAGTGGAAATAAGAGGGTAAGGAAATGGATAGGGCTATACTTCCTATATTACAAAACTACTGATTACATTTTAATCACGAGGTGATTCAAGAGAAAAAACCCTCACCACGATGTTATTTATTGAGACAAGTTTGCCCGCTTTTCCTTTCACGGCCCAAAACTATGGCCCGGCGCTAACGAAGGTACGGACACAATTATAAAGCTGTGTGGATAGCGTGTCGAGCTACCATAATTCGAGTCTCACCAGTGTAACCAAGGTACGAGGATTTACCACGGTAGGGTCACCTTCACCGACCTACTGCCACGATAATTGTCTTCTCCATTTTTTCTCTTCAAGTAGTACCAGCGTCGTAGCCTTTCCTGCTTTATTATTCATGGTGGATATTTTTCATTATTTGCACTCTGATGGTTAGTATCACTATTGAATTTCTGTTTTTGGAATTCAATGAACAATTTTTGATTTTTTTAATATATAAGGTGATGTCAGCGCCTTGCTTACAAATTCTAAGGAGATATAGAATGGAAAATCAGCGATTCAAGACCACAATTTAAGAATTATGAAATTACGATAATCAATTTTGCAATAGTGAGCGTTGGAATTTTTTCATCACTTGTGGATAATGTGAAATTTTACGCACGCGGAGTATGCGCAAAATCACACTTTCCACGCATCACTATGAAAAATGAGGTTTGATACTGATAGGAAAAGTGTTCTTCGACCCTTGGGAGGGTAGCACTCGCCACGGTAGGTTCACTTTCATCGACCTAGTGACACGATAATTGTCTTCTCCATTTTTTCTCTTCAAGTAGCACCAACGTCGTAGCCCTTCCTGCTTTATTATTCATGGTTGATATATTTCATTATTTGCACTTTGATGGTTAGTATCACTATTGAATTTCTGTATTTAGAATTCAATGAACAATTTTTTAAACTCTTGATGCCAATATATAAGGTGACGTCAGCGCCTTGCTTACAAATTCTAAGAAGATATAGAATGGAGAATCAGTAATTCAAGACCACAAAAATTTTTTTTATCGTTATTTTACATCGTTTTGACCCGGTTGGGGTATACTGTGATGATGACCAAGACGTTAAATGGTTAGATCTCACCAGGGTTGCCAGATTTTGTCGGTTTATAGCCAAAACCTGTACAATTTTAAATGGGTGACGTCACGATCTGGTAACACTGGATCTCACCATTCTACCCGGCCGGGTTTTGAACTTGGAACCTTTCACATGTGAGGCAACTAACTTACCCATTGCGCCAAGCTACCGGGCTGGATTACAAGAATGAAAGTTTGAAATTAGGATAGTCAATTTTTCAATAGTGAGCGTTAGAATTTTTTCATCACTTGTGCGTAAAGTAGCATTTTCCACACATCGCTATTAAAAATGGGTTCCGATAGTCGTGGGGAGTGTTCTTCGCCTGTGGCGAGTGTTGTGCATCTCCGACCGGTCAAAAAAAAATTTTATGCACTCGGATCGAAACATA
The DNA here is from genome assembly GCF_001412515.2 of Diachasma alloeum. NCBI lineage: Eukaryota > Metazoa > Arthropoda > Insecta > Hymenoptera > Braconidae > Diachasma > Diachasma alloeum. The sequence goes on from NW_021680423.1 coordinate 67,346, forward strand.
CTATTCAATGATTTAGCCAACAACATCTTGGTAGGCCAATTTCAGTGAGGCCGGTAATATTGCTCTGCTGGTGTGGACAATTCGCTCACACGGAGAAAAAACTTGGACAAAAATTATCTATAAAATCTTGCAAATTTTACTATACGGAGGGATAATCGTATAGTAAAATGTCAATGCAATAAAAAATACCTTTTTTCGGAGGATGGCTTAATTATATGGAATAAAGAGTGCATTTATTAGAAGTACATCAATTAGAAATAAATAAACAATTTATTTGATTCAAACAGAGAATTATTACACATCAATAAATTCTTTTCCTTCGCCATTTTAACAATGATTTCATTTCTAACCAATGAAGTCGTTACTTGTAAGAAGAAATCATTTGTTTACATTTATAAAACTATTCATTTGATATGAATAAAAATGCAACTGGAAATTTAATTTAGGTTGCAATGGGTTTTATTAGGAGCTTTCTGAATAAAGCCATTATTTCATTCGAAAACAATTTCTCTTCTCGATGATTTTTACAACAAGAAAATTCTCATTTTTTAATTGATGATATTTATGATTCTAACATTGAGCACTCATGTACCATTCCTTGATGGTATTTAATTATTTAGAATAATTTCATTGTGTTATTGTCATATTGTCATATTGTCATTGTGTTTCATTGTGTATGAGGTGAATTTGAGAGTGAATTTCTGTGGTTCCCGGTAGCTTAGTCGGTAAGAGTGCCCGGCGCGTAACTGGGAGACCCGCGTTCGAATCCCGGCTGGGCGGATCGGGATTTTTTTCTCTCTAAATTCTAATTCTCTTAGAATTTTTTTTTTGAAAAAAAATTCAAAGAGAATTAAAATTTAGAGAGAAAAAAATCCCGATCCGCCCAGCCGGGATTCGAACGCGGGTCTCCCAGTTACGCGCCGGGCACTCTTCCAACTAAGCTACCAGGAACCACGGAAACTCTCTCACGCCAAATTCAACTCAGCACGCCGCCTAACCACCTTTAGGCATTAAATGAATTCAAAGAGAATTAAAATTTAGAGAGAAAAAAATAGGACATTTCATGTAACATATGGTAAGCTTTACTATGTTAACAAGTAAGTAAAGATTACTATGTAAGCTTGTAATAGTAAAGATTACTATCACGGAGAGAAATATTCAATAAAATTACGTATCTTTTCCGTAATTCCAGAGAAATGTGGTGGTGGGAAATTTTACAGAACTGTCACGGAATTCTTCCGAAGCGTTCCGTAATTTTGATCTGAATCTCCTGTGAAAAATTACGATACCGTCACTCAAATTTTCTGAGTCGATTCCGTAATCGGTGAGTGAATTGTGAGTTCTGGAATTTTTACTGAACATTTCTCTCGGTGTATATTAACATAGCAATCTTTATTATTTTACTTTGCCATGCGTGTAGCATCTGGAATAACAACTCGATATATTTTTTTTAAATATTGTGAGGAAAAAATCATAACATGACGCGAATACTCGTGTTTTTTCTGTTTGCCGACTGCACTTAGCGAAGAGATCAGTTGAAAATATTTATTTCATCTGTTCAATACAGATGTGTAAATATTCGGAGAGAAAGAATGAAATTCAGTAAAATAAATTTTACGATTAATTATGATGAAGTTTTCTCCTATAAATAGGGTAACTCCTTTGATAGTCATCACTCGCATTTGAATTAATCGATTCTGTCGTCAGAAAAAAAATTCTTTCAAGATGAAATTCGTTTCTATCTTCGTGGTAATTGCTATGGTCCTGGCGGCCGTTAGTGGTCAACGTTGCACAGGACGCGGTTTCAGAGTGAGTTTCCAAAATTATATTATTGAAAATTTATAATTTGATTGTAAAAGTTAATTAGTAACCCACATACGAATGAATTTCATAAAATAACAAGTGAATTCGATAGAAATTGAAATTGAACTTTCATTGAAAATTCTGTTAGTTTTTAGCCGACTCTATCGAAGAAATCCGCAGCTTTACTCCGCATCTTTTTGTGAAAAATGATTTTATATAAAAAATCAGTAGAATTTCCTCATTCCGTAATAACATTTTCTATAGGAATTTCTCGATGTGAATTTTCTATTTTTTTTCCATTCCATTGTTCTTCATTTTTCATAGAAAAAAATCAAACGAAAAAACTCGAAAATTTAAACCGAGAAATTTGTATAGAAAATATATGAATAGAAAAAGTTTTATTGAGATACCAAATTCTGTTGATTTCTTTTATAGAATGTTTTTCATTGAAGAATGTTGTAGACGAAAAATGCACAGATCAGTTGCTGAATTTTTCAATAAAATGTCCTAAAAATTAATAGGAATCCAGTTTCCATAGTTTCCATAAAGGAAACTGAGGAAAAATATTGTACAATTATTTTGTATAATTTATAGATGTCCATACATTCATAAGAAATACACTATAAAATATGTGAACTCTCCCTGGGTGGAATGTGAACATACATCGGTGTTAGATACGGAATAATTTGAGTTATATTTGTATTATAGAATAGAACACGATTATTCCCTCCGAGCCAAATAATTATTTTTGATTAGCGAGGATCCTTACCTTTGAAGTGTTGGACACATCTGTCAAACTATAAGGGGTTGAGGGTAAATTTTTATTAAAAGAAAAGAGGAAAACGATTTATATATTAATCCCGTTTATTCCGAAATAATGACTCTACACAATTTCAAACGATTCTACATGAATTTTGAACAACGCGAGGGAGAGAGCCAAGATTAACCCAACTACAAGATTAGTGATGACAATGTTACTCACGAAAACTCACTCCTGTCACACTCTTCTCTCGTACACAATAAATACTCAGTGCTCCTGGGTTTAATTGGGTTCACTCCGTTCTAATTTTTGATACGATTACACTTTTTATCGATTTTTAAGTCACTGTCTCATTAGCACTCACGCCCCAGCCACAAGAAAGCTCTCAACTTGTCGACCGATCGCGGAGATTATTAGTTTTTAAGTAATTCGCGGGACTGATTACTACGAAGGTGAGCGTAATTGTAGTCAGTTTTATTTCCCGATACTCGAGTTACCAAATAAGCGCCGGGCAGAAATTCTAACTGATTCCGGAAACAAATATTCGGCAGCCGCGAGGAGTTTGCCCCTTTGTACGTTCGTTTTGGAAGCTAAGACAAGACTGTTTTTTGATTTGCGAGTTTTGGGTGGGTGAACTCGACGTTTGGACGTGGAACTTGCGGTCATTGTCCGGTGGCGTGGTGCTGATGCAGTTCTCTACGAAGTGATTTTTAGGAGGCGATGCCCTTTATAACGCTTATTCAGGAGATTTTGTGAATGAAGCCGTGTTTGCTGTTGGGAAATCGAGCGGTTTTATTCGTTCGATTTCCTTGAATATTATAATAAATTACTTTAATATTTCCAAACACAACATCGGCATCAATCATTGCTTTAGTAATATTATAAGAAGTTGCACCTTGGAATAATCAAGTTTTTACTTATTTTCATTGAAATTTGAAAAATAATATCTAAAAAAATTATTTTCTCTCGTATACCCTTTCGGGTTTTTACGATATGTTCCCTTCCCACCCCCCAAACCCCTGTACCGCATTCGCCGAAAGACGAGGGAAAACCTCACTTGAGGGAAAAACCTGCCCAGGTACAGTCGTCCCTTTAACGAGACTCCCGCTCGACAGTGAAACTGTGAGATTAGAGTGTTAGAAATTTTGGCTCCCCAGCCGGGTATCGAATCCGGGTCGCTCACGTGCCAATCCCATACTCTAACCACACAGCCACGGCAGTCGGTGAAAAATAATATAATAATTGGTAATTTAAATTTCTCCATTATTGCTTGATAAAATATTCGGAATTCGAATATTCAAATTGATGGTTAATTTAATAATCATAAAATCGGTGAGTAATATTAGCAATTGACTTATTTAAAATTTAACTGTAATTAAAAATTATGATTATGCCGATATCTGAATGCGAATATGTTATTAAAAAAAAAAAGATGATAAAAAATAAAAAATATGATTTTCATATACTTTTCACATGAATTCAGACAAATCCGTTCGACATTCCGAAAATGCATAAGCAAAACTCGATTTAAAATCATGTATACCTGACAGGAATCCAAGAATGATTAATTACAAATTTTTAATACGATTTATGTGGTTTCAGTGCACCACCAACAGGCAGTGCTGCTCGCGTATCTGCAGTGTTTGGGGATCTAGATGTTCCTGTATGTATAAATCATCTTACACTAATGACACACGGAGAGGAAAGTTGGAAAAAAATTACCTAGCAAATCTTGACAAATTTTCCTATACGAATGGTAATCGTGGACCGAAATGTAATTCAGTGTAAAAATAGCGTTTTTTAATGGATATCTGACGATTTTCTCGGTAAAAAAGCACATTCATGGGTGCAAAAATTATCCTCCTGTTTAATAAAATTTCCCACACCGGTAGGGTATTATTTATTTTGATCTCATCTGACGATCATGGGGACAAACCAAAGTGAATTTTTACCAAACGGGTTCGATAAAAATCATTCTACGTTACAGAAAAATTATCCGAAAAATGTGAGCAATTATTCACTTTCACCGGGATAATATTTGAGGGGATGCAGGGTAACTTTTACAGTTTCGGTACAAATCACCCTCACGTTTAGGAAATTTTCTCGGGCCAACGGAGTAAAATTCACTATTAATCTCGCACTTTTTCACCAATTTGAGGTAAAAAAAGCAGTGAAAATCGAGTTTGCTCCACGATTACTGAACTTGTTTCGTAATTTTTCTCCAACTTTTTATTCCGTGCAATTGATCAATCACTGTTATTAATTATTTGATGAATTTTCAGAAGGAGATATCGGATAGACCTTGATATCACCAAAATACTTAAAAACTGCATTTCTCAAGGCTCTTCTTTGTTCTTAGCTGCATTATTATGATCTATAAGTGTTCTGTATTGATTTGTAATTGATTAATACAAGGAAATACAACTATTCAAACATATTATTGACTTATTCATATCATTTCCAAACGACAACCCGTTGAATTGCTCCTAAATTTTTTATTTTCCTTTGACATAATTGATTTTCTTAAATTCATGATTTCTTTCAAATATCCCAATGAACCCAAGTCTGGTAACCATACGCAACCCTGCGACTTTGGTCACCTCCATTAAGTACGGATAAGTCAACATAAAATACATAAAAAACCGAATGCGTAATTCACAACGATTTTCGTAATTTACGGCGATTTTGAGTGTCATTTACACTTCAACTTCAAGCGTACACTATGCTTCAGCAAGCGTAGAAGACGCTTTGTTTGAAATTCTGCCTAAATTGTGGGTCTATCAAGAACTCTCTTCAAAATGTGTCCCAATAATTCGGGTCAAGTCGTAACTCATTTAATGCTTCTATTCCGCTTACACTGTTAGAAATTTTTTGAATTTTCAGGGCAATTATCACCTGAAAATTCCGTACTGGGAGCCGGGAATTAATTCCATTGAAAAAATCCTCAGAAATTTCAAGATTCGTGTAAATTTCAATGAATTTCTTTAATTTTTGATAAATTATATTTACCTGAAAATTATCCCGACCGGGAAAATTAAGTAATTCACTGAATTCTCCAGGAATTATCTTGGAATTTTCCCAGCATCGTCTGATTTTTCAAGAAATAACGGAAAACTCATTCGAATCTCTAAATTTTGTACGCCATGGCCTGAATATTGCACAAAAGATATCCATAAATACAGGAATAAATTCGGAATTCAGTATTTTTTCTATGAACATTCAAGTTGCCAAGTAATATTCAAAAGCATCTATAATTTTTCAGTATTTCGACCCCCGAAATTCAGGATTGTTGACTTCGAATTCTGTTTCGAATACATATGTGCTTGAAATTTCGAAACACTTGGAATATGCCTACGCTTTAAATTTTTTTCCCTGAAGTTTACCATAACAATCCTTCAATTTCAAGCCAATTCATTGAATTTTCAAATTTTCGCTAAAAATTACCGATAAACAACCCATTCTTCATGGAATATTGAATATTCATCAAATTCCTGAAATTTCACAGAACTATACGACAATTTCAAAAGCTCCATTGAATATTATTGACCTCAACGAATGACATTCCTCAGGTTTCCGGAAAACTGCAGATTCAAGTTGGAATATTCACTAATTCTCAGACTTATTTCACAGATTTTCAGAGTAATGTTACTGATTTTCAGGGACTCATCTCTAATTTTTAGGAATCTATCACCACATTTCAGTGATAAAAATCACTGATAATTAGGGTCATCCTAGTCAGCATCCAGTATCATGAATAATCCTGTGACCCTGAATTGTCATGTCAAATTGAAATGTCAAATCGAAAGACAAGCATAATTGATGTCAAGTCATTGACTTTTGAGGTTCGCAGGGAGAATTAAACCAAATGGTTTCATTTTTTTCATGGAACATTAAATTGTCATGGCAACTTGTTGAAGAACCATGAATTCTCTGTTATTTCTTCATATAATACCACAGCTCCGTGAGCGGAATTGAATATTAATACCCTCAACAAATAACGTTATTCATAGACCTATAAATTTACGAATCTATGTCAGAATATTCAGGATCGGTTACCATTTTTCCAAATTATAACCGATAATTTTCACTCCAATGTGACGAAATTGCGAGAACAGTCCTGCTTTCTTTGAAAATTCAGGGATGTTTCCGTTGTGGAAGAGTCTTCATTAGAAATTCCGTTTTATAATTTCAAACGTTTATCAGCATTCACTGTTAAAAACTTTTGAATGAAAGGGTCTAGCCGGATAAGCATGGTGAATCTGCCCCCAGCGAATTTCAAGGCGGCAATTTTTTCACATATTCACCACTCAAAAAAACAATTCCATGTAAAATTTCAGATCATTATATCGATCCTCTGATTTTTTATGCTTAAAAAACTGTTTTTTTTTCGATTTTATTTTTTTTCGAGTACTTCAAAGCTACTTAAAAATCTGAAAAAATTCTGGAAAATCAAAAACATGTCAAAATTGAAGAAGAAAATTTTTGAGTGATTTTTAATTGTTAAGAGGCCTCGGGATTGAAAAAAAACTATCGAAATGCGGGGAAAACTTTGCTTCCTAAATTCTCCGCCAAAAAAGGATAAAAAAATAAACTACATACCTCAAAAAATTTGTAATTTTTTAATTACGAGGATGAGAAGGAATGGGTCCGATCCGGATTCTCTAAATGGGTTAAAACTATTTTTTAATATATGAGGTAATTGACAGTTCTGAGGGGATCGCCATCTTGCCTAGGAGTGCAGGTGGCGCCGCCTTGTGTCTGGGGCGGAGAGTCGAAATCAACATTTATATTAAAAAATAATTTCAACCCATTTAAAAAGCTCCAAAGAAATTTTGGTAACGACCTATTTATGACTCTCGATTCGCTCTACAAAAAAGATTATGAGAAAACAATGGATATCTACGTTAGATTCTGAGATATTCATTGAAAACTGACCAATAATAAAATCGGCTTAAATTGTTTTACCGCTCCCGTATTGGAATGGAATGCAGATTATGGTAGAATTCCGAAGCTAAGTAGATTCCTATGTAAATTTTCTTTTTCAACAAATTCAGGTTCATGAAACCTCGAAGGAATCGAATGAATCAAACAATATGGCTTAATTAGCGGGCAAACATTGTAAATCAAATACTTGATCCTCAGAAATTAATAATTTCAAATTATAGATTGATTTTTTCCATTAAAATTTCCAAGTTGGTTTCATACTTCTTTGTAAAAATCAGACAAGCTCAGCAAATGATGGGAAGGAACCAGCGAAATGATCAGGAGAGTTAAATTATCAGAAGTTTCAAATGGAAGGGATGAGCAAAATGATTGAAAGTATCGTAAAGGCCAAAGTGAGCGCGATGAGCCATTGGACTAAATATATAATCAGAAGAGTCGAATCTGAAATGACTCCAATCGAAGCCTTTCCTTAACATTTTGATTTTCTCAATTTTAATCAACTGACAAGTGGACGTTAATTCTACTTAGTTCCCTAATTTCCGATAATTGAATATTATTTTTTACCCACTATTCACCAGAAGATAGTAAGGTTTTGATTGCGAATTTGATAATATCAAATGTGTGTTTGATTTGCTCAATTCCCACCTAGGTAAGAATTACATAGGCTGACGATGGGAACAAGCCTGTATGAACCCAGGGTTGGTAAGGCTCAATTATTCAGGCCTGGGATAGGCTTGGTTTCACCATTCACTTGAGCTTCAAATGAGGATGATTAAAGCGGCCATTGGCGAGGCTCAATTCAGGCCTAGTCCAGGCTTTCAGTATTTAGGCTCAGTACGTCAAGGCTTATTCGGGGCTCAGCAAGGCCTCGGAAATTAAAGTTACTTCCGACTAATTTCCTCAATTTTTATATCAATACTCATCAGCTAATGGTGGTGAAAACATTATCGTCATCTACAAACATAGCTATAATTTTCCACCAAGTTATCTAAGCTAACCGCAGGCCAGGCCTAGAGCAGCTCCTTGTGCATGAGGCTAAATAATTATTATTATCCTCATCTATAATTAATTAATCGATTCTGAGCTCATAAATCCATCGGACCTATCATTGATTCAAGTTTAGGAAATTTAATTAGGATATCAACAAAATAACAAAATAACACTGACACAAGTTGAATTTTTATACTCGAAAAAAATGTATCATCCTAAGAAGTCGCAGGTAGCCCAGTGGATAGCGCGCTTGTCTACGGATCAGAAGGACCCCGGATCGAACCCCAGCAGGAACAAATTTTTAAATGTTTGATTTCATTGTATTTCAATTTCCAAGTGCGCGGTAATAATCAAGGGCGGATAATTAATAGACACTAATGATGATAATATTTTTTTTCCCATCCATTGTTAATTAACCGACAATCACAATCACCAAGTACGCTTAGCAACAGTGATGTACGGTCCGACCGCACTCTCTTTCATAGGTTACTCTAAATTCATAAAGAGGGTTATGAAACAATAAGAAATTGTTTATACAAATATCTGTAAACAATACTCCAATTTATTTAGCCGAAGCTCGATTGAGCCTTTAAAATGTGGTAATTCAAGGCTTGAATCAAGCCTTGGCACAGAGTCTCGTAAAAGCCTTGCGGACTAAGCCTGAAACGAGGTTATCATTTTAGGGCTGAAGGAGGATTGATCCCAGGCTTAGCCCCAACCCTGATTGAGCATTTCCGAGCCTTGCTCCAGGGCTTGATGAGCCCTGTTTCTATCGTCAATTCTTACCTGGGCCGTGACGATTTGCATAATACTTTCTATCCACAACCTGCGTGGCCTCTTCTCTTCTCGATTCAATTTCTCAGGAGTGAAAGATTTGTGGTATTTTTGTACTTTTGGGACCCGCCACGGATTTTTAATTTTATATATGGATTACTAGATATGTTTCATGGTAGAGATTACACATGATGTTTGATGCTTATTCAATTAATTTCCTTGGAGCTTTCCGAATTCAATTTTGATAAAAATCGGAATTCAAATAGGATTTTTATTCTGACTCGGAATACCATCATACCTTGTGTTCCATTTCAGTAGCATAGCAGCAAAACGGTTCAAGTTAATTTTGGTATTGGGTAGTTTTCAATAAATATCTCGGAATGTAAGACAGATACCAATTTTTTCCTCACAATCTTTCTTGTAAAGCGAATCAAAAGTTACAAAAATTTTGCTATCTCTCTTAGATTCGGAGATATTGCCTGGAAACTCAGCTAAGAACTCAGTTAACTCAAATATTTTTATTGCATTGCTAGCGATTTTGCCCAGCAGTTGCTCTTCTTCAAAAGTATAATGTGCCACAATACTAGATTGAATATAGTGATCAATTAACAGACCTGTAGGGATGATTAACGGAAGGATTTCCATGAAAAAACGTAAAAATTTGGCGTTTTTATTTTTTTTAAATGCGTTGCAGGTGGATTTTTCGAACTTTGTTTTCTCAAAATGTGGAGAATTGAGGCTAGAATCTCGTCAATTTTTGTCAAAGTGGTAGAAAAATCTTTACCTATGAGAATGATTAAAAAAAAAAAGAATTGTCGATCAAAAATATTATTTAACAATTAAAAATCAATAAAAAAAATTTCCCTTCAATTTGATATTTTTTTTATATTTCAGAATTTTTTCAGATTTTTAAGTAGCTTTGAAGTACTCAAAAATAAATCGAAAAAAACAGTTTTTTAAGCATAAAAAATGAGAGTATCAATATAATGATCTGAAATTTTACACAGAATTTTTTTTTTGGGTGGTGAATATGTGAAAAAAATGATGCTTTGAAATTCACTAGGGGCAGATTCACCATACTTATCCGGCTAGACCCTTTCTTTAAAACTTTTTGGAAATTTGTATCATATTAAAGTTCTGGTGAAATTTCAAGGAATTTCGTTATTGAAAATTCAAAGTTTTATGGAAAAATCAATAGAAACTGTCAATTTTAGTTCAATTATGATTTGAAAATTAATAGGAATCATGAAAATTCAGGACAATATATTGTTGAATTTTCAATCATTTGAAAGTTTCTGGTTAAAAAAGTACTAAATATTCATGTTTAGATCGAAAATTCAAATAAGTTAGAGAATTTCTATCTTGCGACTGCTCAAAAATTTGAAATTCCATTGAATTTTTTCTGAAATCTGAAATTTAATTATTCAAGATGTTCACGTACGATAAAATTCTATAGGATTGTCTATATGAAAAAACCTATAGAAAAACCTATAGGAAACGGTGGGATTGTTTCGTATGTGTTTTCACCGGTGTAACTGAAAATTCAGTGTCATTTGGTGCTGCATATTCACGTTTAATAATTTTCACCATGTATTATTATTATTATTATTTTTTTTTTTTCGAAACAAACAAACGGCGAGGTTATGTCTTTGCCGGTATCTCTTGAACGACATTCTCCCAAAATCCGTAAAATGACGCCATTTTGATTGTCCAATTGATCGGTGTCCAATATCGCACTAAAATCCACCCTGCATCACTCTCTATGTTTTATTCTCCATCGACCGCCATGGGGATTGGATCGTAATTATGAGGAGGGTTTCGTTCGAAGAGGTCACTAAGTAGTAGTCTCCCTGGACACATGATACCGCCACAGTTTTGAAGTAATACCCAAAAAGACCGTTCTTGGCGCCACTCGCGCCCCCGACCCGTCATAAAGTTTCAAGCACACAAAGAGTCACGGGGTGGGCAAACGATAGTAATGTTTGAATTTTGGGTGGGAGTGACCTCTTCGAACGAAACCGTCCTCATAATTACGATCGGGCCAATTATGAGTCGTGTTTCGTTCTCGAGATCACTAAGTAGATGTTTAGAGTTAATTAACATCATTGGACTTCATCCCTTATCTCCATGGTGATTCCGACATGATAACAATAAGATTTTTACCAAAAATCAAACCATTTGCACTGTTTATTTATTTTCCATTACAAAAGAATATAATGTATTGCAATTTTTTTTAACTGTCATTACTACTACATCAGTGTTTAATCATATTCTAATACATTGAACAAATCTTCAAATTGCAGTTTACCTCTCATTAATTCTTAATACTGCCTTTGTAAAATTGCTTCGATTAGGAACGATTATAAAATCTATCAAATACACGAGAAGCCTCTGACCATCCCGCCAATTTCTTAATCAGACTGTACTCAATGCCTTGCTTGCGAGCTGCAGACGTCGCTGCATGGCGGACACTGTGGGGAGCGAATGCCCCTAATCCACAATCACGCAAGAAACATCTAATCCATCTACTAATCGTGTTCTTTGATGCTGGACCAAAGGGCTTCTTCATCGTAATAAATAACAAGCCCACATTATTACGCAAACTTGTAGTAACTCTCAAATATTCTTCCAATGTTGTAATCACACAAAGTTGGGCACAACTCCTAAATCTAGGTAGCGTTAATAAACGCTGAGGCTCTCCAAGCCTCGGAGTTTTAATTCTCTGAGGTATCATTATTTCATAAACATCCTGAAGCTTACGGATTTGACTAATCTTGAAAAAGATGGTTTGATTTCTATGGGCTGTTACCAAGGATAATTACATTGCCAACTTAGATGTTAACTGACTCAAATTCAGTTCTGTCATGTCTCTAAGTTTCTTAATCACTGGATCCAGATCATAAATCTCCTCGTATCTAGGTTTGGCCAGTCTAAACAGTCTAACATTATAAATACCTTTCAATAATCGACATACCAAAGCACTCTTCCTAATATAACCTCTACAAATAAACGACAATACAGAACGATAAGTATTCATTGAAGTATACGACAAACCCTTTTCAAACTGGAGAATGAGTCACTCAACAACCTGTCCTTCCTTGGGTTTAACAATATCAATTCCTTTCTGATCACAAAAAATAGCCCATTCGCGTAAGGGCTTTACATATTGCTTGAGTGTAGTATCTGCAATGGAGTTCAACAGCAAATCTACGGCCCTCGGATTCAAATTCTTTCTTTGGTAGGTCTCACGAATAATTTGGCGGCCATCAATCTCATTTTTCTCGCCAGAGCGTGACTCTCTTGCCTAGAGGGAGAAAGTAATAAATTATCGTCAGGTTCAAAGTAAATAGGTTCACTATGCAAAAAAGATAACCACAAGGGGTACCAAGGTTGAGACTCCCAGACTGGTACAACCACAACCCCCCAGACCGGGTCAACGACAATTTTCCTCAACACTTTCCGGATTAGGGCAAAGGGTGGAAAGGCGTAGAAAGGAGATGGTCACGAGATCGTGAACGCATCGATTGAAATGGCCTGTGGATCACGATGCTACGAGCAATACCTCACGTACTTTGCATTCGTTGCCGAAGTAAATAAGTCAATTTGTAGGTTCCCAAATTTCTTAACGTTATTCTTGAAGGCCTAGTCTACCAACTCCCATTCAGTATCCACATTCTCCGCCCTAGATGCCTGATCAGCTTCGACATTTTCCCTAGATGGAATATATGATGCGAACAACCATAGCCCTTTGGTTTCACACCACTGCCAGATTTCGCGAGATATCGTGTTAAGATTCAAGTATTTAACACCGCCCATCCGGTTAATATAAGCAATCGCAGTTGTGTTATCTATTTTCAGCAAGATTTCGGAATTCGAATCATTAGATGCAAATGCTAGAAGTCCATTGAACGCTGCTAATAACTCCAAGTAGTTTATATGATATTCCAGCTCTGAAGTACTCGTATTTCCAAACACCACCTGATTGTTACATAAGCCCCCAAAACAGTACGTGAGGCGTTAGAAAAAATAGTTTTGCTGAATTTCATCTGTCTAATAAAATTTCTAGCTCTAGGAATCGTCCTCTTCCACCAATCCAAATCTGGGATTACCCTCGGATTTAATTCCATCAGAGCCTCATAATTATTGCCTGAATTTAGTAACGCGAGACATCTTTCCCGTTCTAAACGTTTCGAATAACACCATCCGTATTGAACCGCAAACTGCATTAATTGTCCCCAAACAAACAAATTCGAATAAACGATCTTCCCAAGAGAATCTGAGAAATTTCCTGTGAGAGTCTTGAATTGAAATTAGAAAATAAGCATCTTGCAATTTGATAGTCCCCATCGAACAGTCCTTAGACATAAGTTTCATCGCAGTCCTTATGTCCTCCATTTTATAATGATCCACCCGAATAAATTTCTTCAGTTCTTTTAAAATCAACACAAATCTCATTTTGCCATTGCTTTTAGGAATTAAAAAATAATTAGATAGAAATTGATCGACCACTGGATGACATTCCCGAATCGTCCCCAGTAAGATTAGATTGTCAATCGACGCCTGAACTAACTCAACCTCTCCCGGAACAATCAAATTTCTTGGCAACTGAGATTGCACTGGCATCGCTGTAAAAGGGATTTCATAATCACTGACAATATTTAACACAAAAGGATCTGCCGTAATACCCGACCAAGCCTGGGCGAATTGTTCCAAACGTCCAGCGATGATACCTACTGGAATTACTTGGGCTCTACTGGTGCAGGGGGTTGACTCTTCTGACGTCCGGGAGGAGTTTTCTTCTCGTATGACCTCGATGGGTTGGGGAACCTCATGAACGACAGTCTCCTGGTGCCCGTCTGCGATGAGCTCGGGGAATTCACAGACGGGCGTTTCCAGTTTAAAACCCTTGGCTTAAGAGGGGCTCTCCCTGACTTGAGAACCTTCAGAGTTGAGCCCATTTTCTCAGCTGCTTGCATGCCCTTGGTTTTCTTGGTCAAGTCAGACCCAAACAGAAACTCATCAGAACTTGCCTCCTGCAGTAAAGTCTTGTATTTCTCCTCCACAGTAGTATAAATATGAGCTTTACTCGTCTTCGAATGCTCGAACATGAGCTGGCACATGTATTGACTTGAGTCACATAAATACTCGATTAACTTTTCCCTGTCAATACTTTCCTCTGGGTCCTCGTGAAAGATTGAGGTTAATGCAGAACCCAGAGAAATTAAAGCAAGATCACACAGATCCTGATGCTCAGCCAAATATTTATCCCTGGATTTAATCGTCCTGTTCAGAAAACTTGCGCCCTCGGGGTTCAACTGTGGGGTTTTGAGTCGATAATTTCCTCGACGTGGATAACTCTCGAGGAGTTCTTTCTTCAAGGGTTTCGTAAGACCTTCTGTTAATACCTGATTCCAACAATTGACCATTTCTCCATTTAACTCAAACAACTCTTCGTTCCTCTTAGTTCATAGACCTGGTCTACATTTTTAACTTCCGCCTCTGCAGTCTCCTGGACTGGCATAGAAAGTTCTGTCCCATCAGATTCCTGCTCTGCAAAACGAGAGGAAAAAACAACATATACCTAGATCATTTTTCTATCGTAATGACGTTGAACAAAATGACTCTAGAACATTGTACGGTTTTTACCGCCATATTGTGGAACTTACTAGACCAGCCATCATGGCTGCTTTTGTCTGATATCCCGGCACTCAATGCCTCTTCCACCAATTTTTGATATTTGGCCACTTTGCTTTGCAAGGCAGCCATTTTCTCATCCGAGAGAGTTTTGCGTTTCGGCATAATTAAGCCAAAACAGGTCAAGACAACTATGAAAAAATACTCTTGTTCAATTAAAAGCAACCAAACACGAGCGAACGTGACGTACTCGACGTGCACAGAGAACGTTATGACGGGTAGGGATGCGCGATACGGTCCGATATATCGAAAGGTCCGATATTTGATATCGATATATCGATATTTTTCAGCCGATATTTTCGCGGGCCGATATATCGATTCCCGATTTTTTTCCGCAAATATCGTTAAACAAATTACAATAGGAGATTGTTTTTTGAAAGATTTTTCAATTTTCTAAATTGATGGTTATTGAATTTTCAGTTTTCATGGTACATGTGATACGATCGGGAAAATATTATTTTAAAAAACGTGCGGGAATTTTGTTCAGCCGTTTGCAGAGCCATGCTTAATCAAGGGTGGTTACTGTGAGGTATCTCTACACATGAGCCGGTGTTGTCACACTCAACTGTTAAGGACGACCATATTTCGTTAAACATAATACAAAAAAAGATTGATTTTCAATAAGTGGATGATTGATCATTGATGTGAAGGTGAAAATGGATGACACTGAAGGTATGCTAGTTTTTTTTTATGAACCATGGAGTATTTACAAAATCCTAACCTAAATCTTGAATTTGTTTTTATTTTTTTCTGGAAGTGCTCAATATGTTTTAATGAGATCATTTCCCATAGATTGAGCTTAACCACATTATTTTTCCATTTTATAGATTCCGAGACATACACAATTTATTTGCGTATCAATGACGAGCCTTTCTTCGCCAAAACTGGACTATCAAAATTGAAATATCTCCAATTCAAGTGTGAGTAGTTTTTTGCTCAATTCGTAAACCCAGGAAAATAGGTGATTTGAATCAATTACAAATTTTTATTTGAAATTTCTTTCTCATTTCGACGAATTAGTTATTGAAAATGAATAAATTTGTTCATTTCAAATTCAAATGACGAATTTCTTTAAAATAAAAGAAATGCTCATTGATTAAAAATGAAGAATTTGTTTGGATAAAATGAACATTCAAGATAATAATAATAGAGAAGATCTATTCAGAGCGAATAATTCTTCCAATAATTTTTTTTGTACCTTAAAAAATATGCTATTCGGTAATGTTCAACTTAACTTTTTATTTGATTCATATGAATCATTTTTCTGCTATAATCAAACTTTTATGATTGAAGTGATTTTCCAAAGTTATTGTTTAATATTTGAAATGACAATTACAGGTGATGATGAGTGGACGTGGGACTTTATTCAATCGATCTATGGTCCAGGTGGGGTAAAGTGGAAGCCAACCAGAAAAACTATTGATTGTTTGTATCGATCAAGTGATAAAGTTGAGTTTACACCAGTCGAAAGACCAATACTAAGGCCATCTGGACCTTTACGTCATCATGACAGTTATTCTGACACGGACTCAGGGACACTTCACTGCAACTCCAACCCTCAATCTCCAGATGATGACGTAATGACCAAGGAAAATTCGCCTATAAAAAATAATAGGAGAAATACTAACGAAGCTGTGTCAACTCCTCCCACTGAAGATTCTGCAATGAACAAAAAGTTATCGCTTGAAGACAATTCATCGAGGACAAAGAAAAGTTCCATATGCGTTTATTTTGAAAATAAGGATGCTACACATGCCATCTGCACCATTTGCCACACACGTGTAAAACATTCTGGAGGAACATCCAATTTACAGGCCCATTTGGACCGAAAGCATCAATTGCTATGTGTAGGAACTAGAAAAAGGAAAAATACTGCATCGGAGTCCAGTGGTGAATCGACAAATGGTGATGAACCACAAGTAAAGAATAAGAAATTCATGTCAAAGAATAGATTGCCGCGAATTGATGAAGCCTTTGAAAAGATAAATTCTTTCGCTAAGGGCGGAGCAAAGGCCGACCAAATCACGAATGCGTTGATATACATGATTGCTAAAGACAAAGAGCCTCTGAACATAGTTAACAAGAAAGGTTTCCAGAATTTGATGAAAGTTATTGCTCCTCACTACACATTACCGTCTCGAAAGACTAACCAAATTAGTGACGACTCGATATACCAAGATGAAAGAATCGTACAGCTCAAATCTACAGAAGGCTGTATCTTACACTCTAACATGCGACAATTGGACTGACTGCACTTTCCAGAGCTACTTAGGTGTCAGCATTCACTACTTGTCTGAAGATCTTCAGATGAAGAATGGAATTTTGGGAGTCTTTCCACTCGACAAAAATTATACCGCAGTATATCTCAAGGACTCTCTTACGTCTGTGATAACTGATTTCGGTTTGGATAAATCAAAAATCATGGCAATCACCAGCGATGAAGCATCGAATATAAGAGCTGCTACAGAGAGTTTGGTCGGCACAGAGAGACAGATCTGGTGTTTCGCACATTTTATATCACATATGGTACCTGAAATATTGAATGAGATGACAGAACTCACTAAAATGATTGATATTGCTCGAGAAATTATTAAAATTATTAGGAGAAGTGTTGTAGCCTGCGACGAGTTGAAAAAATTACAAGTTGCCGATGGGAAAACTGAGGGAACTACGCTCAAATTCCTGCTTGATGTTCCTACAAGATGGAACTCCGAATTTTATATGTTAGAGAGGTTCTTTCAGCTAGAAGAGTACATCCCTGGGATCATGAGAAAATGCAGGAAAACAAAATTCCCAGATCTGCTCAGCTGTGACCAACTCGAAGTTCTTAGTGAGATTGTGGACCTCATGAGGCCAGTGGAAATGGTCATCAGAGAGATCAGTGGCAGTGAATATGCCACTGCTAGTGTCATCATCCCAATTATTGATGGCCATGGAGCCTGGCAAGGACGCAGCAATTAATTTCAAAACCAAATTGATTGACAAAATCAACGAACAATTCGCTGGCGTTGAAAAGCATAAAATACTGGCCGTTTCCACCATCCTCGATCCCAGATTCAAAAGACTTCACTTCGAGAATGTCCGTTATGCCGCAAACGCTTGCACTCACATTGACAGAGAAATCAAATCTTTGGGCGTGAAAGTAATTGAAGAGAGGAAGTTAATTCAACAAAAGCGTGCGGATCCCTGTAGAATGAGTCTTTGGAAAGCTCATGACGATTTAGTAGCGAAAGCTGTTGATGAGAATGCTGATGACGAAACTCTAGTCTCTGAATTGAGACAATATTTGAAAAAAACCCCAATTCCTCGCCATGAAGATCCATTTAAATATTGGAAATCACTTCAGCATTCATTCCCAACACTGTACGAATTGGCCATTCGATACGTTAGTATCATCAATACTTCTGTACCATCAGAAAGGATCTTTTCAGAAGCTGGTCACACTAAGACATTAGACAGAAATCGACTTACTGGTGAGCATCTGAAAGAACTCGTATTTCTTGGGGCTCTTCCAGACGAAGAGTGGAGCTTGGAATGAGGCTTCTCATAAATGTTGATATTTCTTTATATTTTTGTTATTTATCGTTTGGATTCTATTTGTGATACTTGTTTATACTTATGGAGCTAGTCTCGTGTTCTTTCTATGTTCATTCTATGTTTATATGAGGTTAATTGATTTGTGTTGTCAGAACCCACTTAAAATTGTATGCATTCATGTTATATGAATACATGATGATTTGATATTTCTCGACAATTAATACAGTTTGATTCTGGTAACTGGGAATGTTTGGTTTTTATTTAATTGAAAGTGTAAGTAGATCCAGGTAGAACTTTTAGCTTATAATTGGGTGTGAGCATGAATTTAATGATTAGAAGTACGTAACTCTAATAAAGATTAATTAACCATATTTATTTCAACAGGAGTTGGCAATCCATTAGGAGTAATCGTACGACATGCTCTGATCATTTGACTGCGAAGCCAAAATCCATGTGGAGCGGTGAAATATACAAAAATGAGTTGTTGTTTACGATGTTTATTGTGAGATTATCTTAATGAATGGATAGTTACAAGAAATGTTAAACGGGAATCAATTCTTAAAACTTGAATAATGAATGAAAAGCATCGGTTGGGTCAATACTTTCATTGTTTTCAAAGTTTTTCATGTCTTCTGGTTTAATCCTCATCCTACTGATTTCACCATTTTGTCCAATCTCTCCCAAAATTGGAGAAAAAGGCCGAATTTTGGATTTCTTAAAATTCTTCGAGAAAAAACGATATCGATATATCGGTTCGTCAATTTTTTTTTCTGAAAATCGATATTACAAAATCAATTTTTTTCAGTTATATCGATTTCAACGATATCGATTTTTTTTTTATATCGTGCATCCCTAATGACGGGTCGGTGGCGCGAGTGGCGCCAAAAACGGTCTTTTTGGGAATTACTTCAAAACTGTAGCGGTATTACATGTCCAGGGGGACTACTACTTAGTGATCTCGAGAACGGTACACGACTCATAATTGCTTTTTTCATGACATTTCCCATTAACTTGCAACGAGGAATAATTTGAGAGGTAAGTAAATAATTATTTAATTCAAATTCAATCAAAATAATTTAAATAGAAAAATTGAATTGCAGTGATTCTTTGTTTAAATATTATCTATAAAACATTTCCAAATTGTGTGACTCTTGATATATCATGGCATTGTTTGATTTTTCATCGTAAATGCTGGCAGGAACGTGGGTTATGACATTACGAGGATGGTCAAATACAACAGAAATCCGAGGAATGAAATAAGCCACTTTCCTTCCATCATTTGAGGAAAAAAATCGAACTTTCCGTGCAGATATGACAACGATGAAGTGGAAGCTAGCCGACAATTCGGTAGCTGAAGATGTAAAAGCAGTGGTTCTCAGACCTGACTGAGTTTTAGTCCTTAAAAAAATGTTTAGGGGGTTTATAAGGGGTGACAAAACTTGACAAAACTGAGATCTGTTAGAATTCCAAAGATTAATAAATTTCAACTAACCATTTATTTATAATTGTTATGTCAAAGTTAGGTAAAGAAATTATAAAAATTGAATTTAACCCTGACATAAACTGAATCCCTGATGATGAATCGAATCAAAGAGAAAAGAAAATTATTGACTACTAGAAATTCCCGGTAAACTTGAAAAATTATTAATTAAAAAGGAAGAGAAAAAAAAAACTATTCACTCACCGCCAAGAATAAATAAACAAAGGAATATTTTCAAGGAAGAGAAAAGGTTTTAAAAATGAAAAGAATTTAGTTTTTACTAAAATGATTCTTACGAATCTGTATTTTAGAAATGAGTTCAAAATTTGATGGAAATTACATTTTTTTTAAGAACTTACAGTAACTGCAAACACTGCTAATCCAAATTGGTTAAAATGACGCACACACTAAATCCACTCTAACAATTTGCTTCTTCACACAAACTGATTTTACAATTAAACAAATTTAAGCAAAACTAAAAGTATAATTCGAAAGAAACACTTTAAAACAAAATTTTAATTTTAAATGAATAAAAGTCCAAAAGACTTATAAAAGAATCATACAAGATTCTGGACAAAAGAATCAAAGATTCTTCAAAGAAATCGCCCAATGGGTCGATATTAAAATTCCACTTTGGGAATTGTAAAGGAACTAACTAGACACCCCGAAATGCAGATAGTTTTATCAACTACACTAAGGGTGTGCCCTTGCACTCATTTGGAGGGAAGACTCAAGGGACCAATTAC
>NW_021680423.1:88098-89171 GCF_001412515.2 Diachasma alloeum
CCCACCACCACAAGGGAAGGTATATAAGGACTGCCCCCACACATCGGAGCTCAGAATCGGAGCTCATAGCCCTGAAGATGCAGACTGCAATGTTTGCGAAACGTCGGCGCAATGCTGAAACTCAACGCGGCATCCATCCGGAAGCCAACCAAGTCATTAATAATGGCCGCGAAAGCCTCAAAACTAAGAATAAAACTACTAATTATTATTTTTCATCGGACGTCACACCCCCGCAGTTAGACGGAAGTGCGAGTGACTAACAAGAACGAGAACGACGCAAATGGAAAATCTAACCAAAAAGAAAAATTTAAATGAAATATTAAAATAAATTTAAATCCTACTTTACATTATTATTGTAGACTACGTTGAGTCCCCTCGAACAAAAGTAGACATGATGATTGGCGAGATAGGTGTGAGCACAGTCCTCGCACTCTGCTGCTGTCCTCACGATGACCAATTGTTTGCCGCACTCTGGACATCCAATTTCAACTGAATGTTTGCAAATACGATGCAGCTTTTGCTCCTTTTCTGCTCCAACTGGTGCGTGGCGTTTACAATAGACACGATAAAAATCGTCTGTCCAAACTTCTTCATTCCCGCAGANTAACAAGAACGAGAACGACGCAAATGGAAAATCTAACCAAAAAGAAAAATTTAAATGAAATATTAAAATAAATTTAAATCCTACTTTACATTATTATTGTAGACTACGTTGAGTCCCCTCGAACAAAAGTAGACATGATGATTGGCGAGATAGGTGTGAGCACAGTTCTCGCACTCTGCTGCTGTCCTCACGATGACCAATTGTTTGCCGCACTCTGGACATCCAATTTCAACTGAATGTCTGTAAATCCGATGCAGCTTTTGCTCCTTTTCTGCTCCAACTGGTGCGTGGCGCTTACAATAGACACGATAAAAATCGTCTATCCAAACTTCTTCATTCCCGCAGGCCTTGATACATTTGGCCAGCTGGAATTCTTGAATATTTCGATGTCGTCTAGGATTGACGACATTGAGTAAATCCTCTATTTTTGGTGACCAACACATTGGTCGGTTTGAGGCCGTTGTCCTCC
>NW_021680423.1:89196-96219 GCF_001412515.2 Diachasma alloeum
CTTATGGAGCTAGTCTCGTGTTCTTTCTATGTTCATTCTATGTTTATATGAGGTTAATTGATTTGTGTTGTCAGAACCCACTTAAAATTGTATGCATTCATGTTATATGAATACATGATGATTTGATATTTCTCGACAATTAATACAGTTTGATTCTGGTAACTGGGAATGTTTGGTTTTTATTTAATTGAAAGTGTAAGTAGATCCAGGTAGAACTTTTAGCTTATAATTGGGTGTGAGCATGAATTTAATGATTAGAAGTACGTAACTCTAATAAAGATTAATTAACCATATTTATTTCAACAGGAGTTGGCAATCCATTAGGAGTAATCGTACGACATGCTCTGATCATTTGACTGCGAAGCCAAAATCCATGTGGAGCGGTGAAATATACAAAAATGAGTTGTTGTTTACGATGTTTATTGTGAGATTATCTTAATGAATGGATAGTTACAAGAAATGTTAAACGGGAATCAATTCTTAAAACTTGAATAATGAATGAAAAGCATCGGTTGGGTCAATACTTTCATTGTTTTCAAAGTTTTTCATGTCTTCTGGTTTAATCCTCATCCTACTGATTTCACCATTTTGTCCAATCTCTCCCAAAATTGGAGAAAAAGGCCGAATTTTGGATTTCTTAAAATTCTTCGAGAAAAAACGATATCGATATATCGGTTCGTCAATTTTTTTTTCTGAAAATCGATATTACAAAATCAATTTTTTTCAGTTATATCGATTTCAACGATATCGATTTTTTTTTTATATCGTGCATCCCTAATGACGGGTCGGTGGCGCGAGTGGCGCCAAAAACGGTCTTTTTGGGAATTACTTCAAAACTGTAGCGGTATTACATGTCCAGGGGGACTACTACTTAGTGATCTCGAGAACGGTACACGACTCATAATTGCTTTTTTCATGACATTTCCCATTAACTTGCAACGAGGAATAATTTGAGAGGTAAGTAAATAATTATTTAATTCAAATTCAATCAAAATAATTTAAATAGAAAAATTGAATTGCAGTGATTCTTTGTTTAAATATTATCTATAAAACATTTCCAAATTGTGTGACTCTTGATATATCATGGCATTGTTTGATTTTTCATCGTAAATGCTGGCAGGAACGTGGGTTATGACATTACGAGGATGGTCAAATACAACAGAAATCCGAGGAATGAAATAAGCCACTTTCCTTCCATCATTTGAGGAAAAAAATCGAACTTTCCGTGCAGATATGACAACGATGAAGTGGAAGCTAGCCGACAATTCGGTAGCTGAAGATGTAAAAGCAGTGGTTCTCAGACCTGACTGAGTTTTAGTCCTTAAAAAAATGTTTAGGGGGTTTATAAGGGGTGACAAAACTTGACAAAACTGAGATCTGTTAGAATTCCAAAGATTAATAAATTTCAACTAACCATTTATTTATAATTGTTATGTCAAAGTTAGGTAAAGAAATTATAAAAATTGAATTTAACCCTGACATAAACTGAATCCCTGATGATGAATCGAATCAAAGAGAAAAGAAAATTATTGACTACTAGAAATTCCCGGTAAACTTGAAAAATTATTAATTAAAAAGGAAGAGAAAAAAAAAACTATTCACTCACCGCCAAGAATAAATAAACAAAGGAATATTTTCAAGGAAGAGAAAAGGTTTTAAAAATGAAAAGAATTTAGTTTTTACTAAAATGATTCTTACGAATCTGTATTTTAGAAATGAGTTCAAAATTTGATGGAAATTACATTTTTTTTAAGAACTTACAGTAACTGCAAACACTGCTAATCCAAATTGGTTAAAATGACGCACACACTAAATCCACTCTAACAATTTGCTTCTTCACACAAACTGATTTTACAATTAAACAAATTTAAGCAAAACTAAAAGTATAATTCGAAAGAAACACTTTAAAACAAAATTTTAATTTTAAATGAATAAAAGTCCAAAAGACTTATAAAAGAATCATACAAGATTCTGGACAAAAGAATCAAAGATTCTTCAAAGAAATCGCCCAATGGGTCGATATTAAAATTCCACTTTGGGAATTGTAAAGGAACTAACTAGACACCCCGAAATGCAGATAGTTTTATCAACTACACTAAGGGTGTGCCCTTGCACTCATTTGGAGGGAAGACTCAAGGGACCAATTACGTTTGGCCTTGGCCCGGAGTTTTCCCTTTCCACACACATGAGTCCCAATGTTTCAGAGGTACTCCACCCTCTTCCACATTAGCACTGGAAAATTACGTTGAGGTGTGGGCGGACTTTTCCAACCCCAACTAACCAATGAGAATCGTTTCAGAAGTTCCATATTGTCCCTCCACGATCTCGTCATTAATTGAATTAATTAAAATTATTCTAATTTAAATCTATAACATTATTTACTTAAAGTTTTCAAACGTTTGAAAAAGTTCAATTAATCTTATTGAATAATTATTATTTGACAATACAAAATTCTCTCAATTGAGAATTTTGGAAAATCAAATATTCACATTAAACGTGAATAAGATGTTTCGAAAAAGAAATAGTTTGAATGAACGTCATTTGAGAGAATTGAGAAATTAAAACATTTGATTTTATCAAAACTGGTAATTAAAAATAATTCTCTTTTTAATGAGAAAGACTTTATTCAAAATTTACTAAAAATAATTATTCTCAATTAACTCAAATGTCAAGTGAATTTTAACTTAACATATTTCGCTACAATTATTTAAAGAGACGAAAAGAATTAATTTAAAATTGAAAAGAAAATGTTTATAAAAATGCATTCCTAACGACCGAACGAACACGTGTTCTTTGGCCGCTGAAACTTCCTGTTTATCTTTCTTATCATGAGAAAAACCTCATGTCGATAATAGCTAAGGATTCGGAAGTTTGAACTAAACCCTCTAAACTTTGACCGGCGACATGTCGACGGCTGTATATCGTAAAACTATGAGAAAATATCGCTAAGGATAAATACCCGAAAAGAATTAGTCGGCGTATATTTTTGAAACTGAAATTATTCTATTTATTTTTCCCAGGATGTGAACTGAAAATTGTGTACTGAAGATAATTAGTTTTGTGCAGCTGTATTTTTGGACTGTGGGAAAAATATACAAGTCCGAGAGAAAAATTATTTGTTGAAGATAGGAGAAACATCTGGTGATTGCCAGATGATATTTAATTCATTTAAAAATAAAACTAATTATTATTTTTCATCGGACGTCACACCCCCGCAGTTAGACGGAAGTGCGAGTGACTAACAAGAACGAGAACGACGCAAATGGAAAATCTAACCAAAAAGAAAAATTTAAATGAAATATTAAAATAAATTTAAATCCTACTTTACATTATTATTGTAGACTACGTTGAGTCCCCTCGAACAAAAGTAGACATGATGATTGGCGAGATAGGTGTGAGCACAGTTCTCGCACTCTGCTGCTGTCCTCACGATGACCAATTGTTTGCCGCACTCTGGACATCCAATTTCAACTGAATGTCTGTAAATCCGATGCAGCTTTTGCTCCTTTTCTGCTCCAACTGGTGCGTGGCGCTTACAATAGACACGATAAAAATCGTCTATCCAAACTTCTTCATTCCCGCAGGCCTTGATACATTTGGCCAGCTGGAATTCTTGAATATTTCGATGTCGTCTAGGATTGACGACATTGAGTAAATCCTCTATTTTTGGTGACCAACACATTGGTCGGTTTGAGGCCGTTGTCCTCCCCGAGTATAACTGCTTCGGGAAGTCCTTAAGTTTATCTTCAAAAATTTTCTTTGCTGAAGCTTCTGCTTCCGCTATCGTGGCTGATACTACAGCTGCTACTGTGGCAGCCCTTGTTGATGCTTCTTGAAGGTTAGTATCCCTGATTAATTTTGCTGACTGCCTGAATTTTTGTTTCTGGAGGCGAAGTCTGATTTCCTCCATCCTGATTCGGTCAGCCTTAGTGATTGGGTTCATCGTTTAAATTTTAATTACTCCTGTAGGCAGAAAATTGACATTGAAGAACGGAGTAAAGACAAAAGTGACGTGAAGAGATTATAAAAAATTGTCTCTTCTTGGAGGTTGTTCCTCCAATAATTCATTTGAATTGTCTATCTTCGGATAGAGTTTATTCGTCATGTCTGGTGCAGACGGAATTACCGCGACTTCAATATCGCGATCTTCAGTGCGTGTAGAATCTCGCTGAGGTTTTGCCAAATGTAAAAGTAAATTGGTGACTGAGTCCCAAATTGCTCCAAATAGATGAATAGACCATCCATAAACCATATGAAGAGCATAGCCATGAATAATTGTATCCACTAACAGTTTTAAAGCTCGGATTAACATAAAAACTCCGATGAATCCGGCGCTGACAGATCCGAAACTAACAAATCGGCCCCACGTTTTCTCCCACGCGCTTTCAGCCAATTTCTCAAGAGTATTCTCATCGAATATGTTGAACATCGATGGTGATGCGTAATTTGTCCCATTTCCTGAGACCTTTTGTGCTATTTGATTGAGAACTGCAGTGTTCTCCAACGGGAACATAATACGATCCCGCATTCTTTCGAGATCTTCTTCAGTGTAGATCCCGCTAGTAGCCAGATGACTCGGATTTTGATACTTCCATGTCACCTTGACGCTGGGTTTGATCTGGACCGGCGGCAACGTCTCGATAGGTTGTGGCATCAATTTGTACCAAGTATTAGAGAGACGATAGAACTGCAGTAATGGAGAATTACACGGAATTTGTGTCGCGTGTGTTACAACAACATGGGTACGCGGTGTCAAGAATACGTTCTCATTTCCCCGCGATACTGGTAGTCGATTATAACATTCTTCCGTTTTCCTTACTTTTAATTCTACTGGTATACATTGTACTAAGTGAATGACTTCACCAGCTAACACCGCCGTGTAACCTGGACCCTTCATAAATCGGAATGCAAACTCGTCTGGCATAGTCGACGCAATTGCTAAGCTATTTCTTAAAATTTCTCGTTCCAGATTACATTGATGGCGCAGTACATCTCTATATAGCCCACGTATTTGAGACCTAATGTATCTCTCAACATAAACAAATTTTGAATTGACATACATGAGCAAATCCATGTTGTCTGTATTCAACGAAACTGCAATGTTTCTTGAAAAGTCCTCAATATTACGAGTTTCAATGATGAAAATCTTTGGATGTTCCGTTCTTATCAAATTTAATCCACAAGCGCTATCAATGCCTTGTTTGGAAAAAGTAAAACTAACCTCTTTCAAATTAACTGAATAAAGAGTGTCATCTTTTGAAACAATTTTGTGGGCAGAGCCCGCATGAAGAACAGAAAAGAAACCTTCTGGACAATAAGGTGTTGAAGGTAATGCTTCCCAGAACGAATATCCTCCAATTGGATCAATGCATCTACCGTTCCTTAAATTATAAGCATGACCTGAGGAAAGATAGATTTTTCCATTATCTACCCCTACTCTAGCCATTCCTGATCTCAATGAGATCCTGATAACACCCAACACAACTACTTCTTTATACGAATCAAAGGGGTCTGAATATTGTACCCCGTCACAACGACCATCATTATTGACTGAACCCGCTAGAGTAATACTTCTAGTTGTAGTTGTGTTGAGTTGAAGACCAGTAATTAAGGTACTACCGATCTGAACAGTGCCATGGTCATGGGCAGCCAAGCACGCATCTTGAGATATATATTGAATATATTCGGCGTGAGCGTTGTCAACAATTGAGACATGGGAGTGCATGCCGCAATGGTAGACGGTACGACTTATCTCAATTTTACATTGAAACACTCTTGTATGAGTGTATTTATCTAACTGAATCATATAAACATGAGTTTCTGAGGTAGTCACCTCTTCTTCTTCGATATCACAATCATCGATATCGAGTAATGAGATGGTAGTAACATTAAGCGCATTACTACCGCAATCGTACCCAATTATTGCATACACAAAATTCCACATTACTGTCAGTATTAGAATTCTCAACAGAATCATTTTCTGTGGAAAGAAAGAAAACGAAAACAAAATAAGATAAGTGTTTAGTTAACTTCGACAAAATAACAATAAAATATTTGTTTACCAAAATAAAATTAAGGTTTATAATCTGAATCTGAATCAGATCCCTCCGATTGATTTTTCTTAAATTTCTGTTTTCTTTCTGCTGCTTTCTTTATTTGAGTGATTTTAGTCATTTTTAATCTGTTGGAATGAACAACTTTAGAAGATTTTTTAAATGATATTCTAACATTTCCATCTGGAAATACTTGTAAGATTTTAAAAGGACCTTGATACTGATCTCCCAGTTTACCTGGCTTTGGTCCACTCAATAAAAAGACATTATCACTCTCTTGAAATTGAACTGGATTGATATTTTTATCATAATAATATTTTGATTTATTTTTTGAATTAACCAGATTAGCATAAGCTAGTTTCCTGGTCTCAGTCAATCGTTTGACTAAATTTTCAATGTAATTGTCATAAGTTGGCAATTTATCCAACTCGTGTAACGGTTCTTCCGATGGAAGTCTTGCCGTTTTACCGAACACCAGTTCGTAAGGTGTATATTTTGTGCCCTCGTGAACACAAGTATTATATGAAAGCATTGCTAACTCAATCCATTGATCCCATTCTTTATCTTGATTAGCATATTGCTTTAAATATTCACCCAATACATGGTGTGAACGTTCTAAAGATCCATTTGATTGTGGATGAAACGCGGTTGTTTGTAATTTTTTAATTCTAAACCGCTTGTTTATTCTAGCCATCATTGAGCTAATGAAATTTCTTCCTTGGTCAGTTAGTCCTACTTTAGGTGACCCGAAGATACAAATAAATCGTTTGATAAACGCATCAGCTATAGTTTCCGTTCTCTGATTTTCTAATGGTATCGCCATAGAAAATTTTGAAAATTGATCTTGAATCGTGAGAATATACTCATTTTGATTCGTTGTTCTAGGCAATGGACCTACGATATCCATTGCTATCTTATCAAAAACAGTACCCGGTGTATCCGTGATCAACATCGGCTGTTTTGTCTTAAC
>NW_021680423.1:96480-113520 GCF_001412515.2 Diachasma alloeum
ATTAGCTGAGTCATTTAATTTAGATGATGAAGGATCTCCACAGACAACTTTGTCCATATTTGATGGCACTTTAGGTGTCTTGTTATCATCAATCCTTTTGTTATCATCGAATCCACTCTTGGAGTTTAATACTCGTTTAGGTGGCCTGCCTCTTTTCTTTTTAATCAACTCTGGGATTTTACCAGCATTAAGAGAAGAATCTGGAATATTACCAGCATTAAAAGAAGAATCTGGACTTTTGCCAGCATAATCTTGATTTTCACCAGCATGAGAAAAATAATCTGGACTTTTGCCAGCATAATCTGGATTTTCACCAGCATTGAGAAAAATAATCTGGACTTTTGCCAGCATAATCTGGTTTTTCACCAGCATTAACTAAAGAATCGTCATTATCTGATTCGTTTAAAATGTCAAGAATTTCTTGCAATTCTGGATCAAGAGCTTTTTCTGCCCTCTTCTTTTGAGCACGAGTAATTACATTGACTTGTTCAACCGGATTTCTCGATAATGCATCGGCATTTAAATTAATTTTTCCCGGTTTATATTGAACATCGTAATCATACTCTGCTAATTTTAATCTCCATTTAAGTATTCGCGTATTTGCTTCTTTCGCGGTCCTAAACCAGACTAATGGCTTGTGATCTGTGACCACTGTAAATTTGTGCCCATAAACGTAGGGTCTAAAATTCTTTACTCCCTCAAGAATTGCTAAAGCTTCCTTTTCATACGTATCATACCCAAGTTCTGCACCCCGCAATACCCGAGAGTAATATGCTATAGGCTTATCTTTACCTATTTCTCCCTGAGAGAGAACTGCGCCTATGGCAAGGCCAGAAGCGTCAGTAGTTATTACGAAGGGTTTTGCAAAATCTGGGTATTGTAGAATCGGAGCTGTGCATAAAGCTTCTTTAAGTGTCTCGAAAGCATCTTTAGCTTCTTGAGACCAAACGAATTCTACATCGTTTTCTAGTAATTTAGTTAACGGTTTCGCGATCTTGGAGAAATTTTTAATAAAACGCCTGTAATACCCGGTTAATCCGAGGAAAGAACGTATATTTTTTTGTTTTTTCGGTACTGGAAAATTTTTCACAGCATCTAACTTCGAAGGATCCGGTTTTAATCCCTCTTTGCTAATTATGTGGCCTAGATAGCCAACTTCCGGTCGCAAAAATTCGCACTTATCCGGCTGTAGCTGTAAATTAGCTTTTCGTAATCGTTGCATTAACGCTTCAATTTTATTTTCATGATCCTTTAGATCTTTAGCAAAGACAATTATGTCATCAAGGTATACAAACATTGAAGTACCTTGTAATCCAGACAACACTGTATCCATAAGTCTTTGGAATGTTGCTGGAGCATTTTTCAAACCAAAGGGCATTCGGTTGAATTCCCAATGACCCTTAGGTGTTGAAAAAGCTGTTTTGTGGCTATCCCTTGGATCCATCTCGATTTGATGATATCCAGAGGCCAAATCGAATACTGAGAAATACATCGATCCTCCTAATTGATCAAGTATGTCAGCTATATTAAGAAGGGGATAAGCATCAGTTACAGTCTTTTCATTTAATTGCCTAAAGTCGATGACTACTCGCCATCTTTTATTGCCTTTAGAATCAGGCTTTTTAGGGACAACCCATACGGGACTGTTATAGGGGGATTCTGACTGTTTAATAATTCCTGATTGGAATTGTTCATCAATTTGTTTTTCAACCTCCAACTTTGTTGAATGAGGTATACGATATTGCTTAGAAGAAATAGGAATATCCGAAGAAGTCGGTATTCTATGTTTATAAACTTTAGTTGATCCTAGTGGTTCACCTGGAATGTGAAACCGATCAGAATATTTTTCAATTAATCTATTTACATGAGATCTTTCTTTATCTCCTAAATGATCCAATCTTAACAGTTCGTTAATTTGATTGAACCGATTTTTAGCTTTAACTTCTTTCATATGAGCTATTATTTTATTTACAATTTTTGGTTCACTTTTATTAGTTAATTTACTACTTCCTTTACAAACTTCTTGATCATAGGATTCATGTATACTCTCACATTCGCGTACGATTAGAGTAGGTATTTTAATCTTCACATCATCGTATGTGGTATTATACACACGCATATACGCTCGACCCTGAATGTTACGCACTAGGCAATCGCCTGCGTACACTCCCTTACAAATTTTTAAACGAGGGATGTAACCCTCTTTAACATCATTATTTTTTACTCTTATAAAGAATGCTGACTCACTACGGGCTGTTATATACATAATATCATCTTCGGTATTATTTACATCCTCGAACG
Source organism: Diachasma alloeum (assembly GCF_001412515.2). Lineage (NCBI taxonomy): Eukaryota > Metazoa > Arthropoda > Insecta > Hymenoptera > Braconidae > Diachasma > Diachasma alloeum. Next base: position 98,782 of record NW_021680423.1, read on the forward strand.
GATATTTCTTCCCGTTAATTTTCAAAAATCTACTTTCATAATCTATTTTAGCCCCCGCGGTTTTGAAAAAATTTGAACCTAGTAAACCCGCGCAAGGGATCGGCATGTCATCGGGTACCACATGGAAAGGGGCTATTTTGCCCAGTACATCTATGTTCATGCTACCCAATGTTAATACCGGTAATGTTGATATTCCATGTAATTCGATAATATTGGTTCTATCAATTTCTATATCTGAGTCTACATATTTACTTTTAAGCAAATTCGGCGATGCTCCCGAATCTAACATTAATTTAATTTCTTTATTATTTTTTGCGGAACCAATTTTAATGAATGGAATATCATCATTATTCTTAAAATGTACGGAAATTACTGGGAGTCGTCGCTCGACTCCGATTCCCGAACTACATTCACTGGACGCTGAATCCTCGCATCTCTCCCCGCGCCCATCGGGACAGATGAATTCTGGTTTCCCGAATTTTTTTTGTTAAACGAATACAATTTTCACAATGAGTGGCCTTGTTGTTTACAATAACGACAAGTTTCACCACGATTATTGGATGCATTCGATGGATTATTTTGGCTTGATCCGCCACAACATTTGTCAGCAGTGTGACCAAAGCTATCACATAATTGGCATTTCGGGCCATTATTTTGTGATTTTTTAGTTAATAAAAAACAAGTTTTAGCCGTGTGATTGCCTTTTTGGCAAATTTGACACACTTGATTATTTGTGTTAGAATTATTTAATCGAACGAAACATGTTTTGGCGGAGTGTCCCCGTTTATTACAGATTTGACATATTACGCCCGCATTTCCTTGAGAATTATTATTTCCCGAATTATTCTGATTATTATTATCAATTTTATTAGTATTTTGATAATTTTGATTATTTGAGTTTTGGTTTCCACGATTTTGGAATTTATTTTGGTTCGATTTACCACCGTTCTGATTAGTTTTAACGAATTTAACCGCTTTAGATTCATTATTACTCTCCGTTTTTTTATTTTCGACATTTTTAGATTTTTCACCACGCAATTCATTTTTCGCAATCAATTTACGTTCAATAGAAATTGCTGTGTCGTATGCCGTAGTCATATCAGGACATTCCGGCATACGTTGATCAATTTCTGCCTTTAATCCCTGCAGGAAACATTCTTTAATTTTTTCATCAATTGAGTCTTTATATACTTTTATTGTGTCCGCGTTATGATTAGGGTTATTAACTTTGTAAAGTTCGATAATCTCTCTTCCCTTTTTCCTTAATTTATTCGCGAAAACAATAACTGTATCATTATCGCGCTGGAAAATTGAGCCTAATTCTCCCTGCAACTGCCATTCCGTTTTAGTCGGTGTATAAATGGCCTTTAAAGCTTTAATCAAATCTTTTACCGTTGTGAATTTTTGACTATTTAATGAGTCTTTAACCGATTGACTCAAACATTTACGTTGGATTAACTTCGTAATATTTCCTTCTGCAGCGGCGGGAAGCATTTCTTTTGCTTCTTCGCAATTAACAATAAAATCGTACAATTCATTTTGTTTTCCGTCGAATATCGGTATGCACGAAACTGCATCTTTTAGAGAAATTAATTGGTTGTTACTTAGATCAGGCATTTTTACGATTTTATTTATTCCGAATTGATTATCAAAATTTTCAAGTTGTTGATTTATAAATGATTCTAATTCAGAATAATCGATTCCCGAAATTCGTTTTGGTAACGGTTCGTTTTCCGATTTATCAGTTACTTCAACGAGAGTATTATTCGCGTCATCGTATGTCGAATTATTTGATTCATCATTTATCGTATTGTCACCGTTACTAGAAAATGTGTCATTTGATTCCGAATTTTCGCTCGAGTCACTATTTTCGTTTTCACTAGCACTATCAATGGCTTGAGAATCGCCTAAACCCGAATCTTTCGTTTTATTTTTATTTAATACGCGTTTCGGTTTTTCATAACCTGGAAGTAAATCACCGCCGTGACTTCTTAAAACGCGTTTATTTTCCTCATTTTGTGAAGTTGAAGGTGTCGAAGGAGGTTTCCCCGACATTTGTCAACATTTTCGCGGAATTTTTAGAAATATTCATTAAAATACACAACTTATTGTAAAGAGAGAGAAAAGAAGAAAATATATTCTTATTCATACAACAATGTCTCTTCCAATTAATTCCTGTATTTATTTATTTATTCATTTATTTTTCTAATTCCATTAATTAATTCCTTTAAATCCCAGAAAAATTTATCAAGTCCCTAGACTATTTCATAAATTATTTGACAAACAATTAATAATTTTCAGAAAACTTATAAAAATTTTCTAATTTTCAAAAAAAAAGAAAAAAAAAATCAATTTTTCTCAATATGATGATTGAGAAATGTTTTGGCACGGACGAGCCCCCAATTTTGTTATGTCAAAGTTAGGTAAAGAAATTATAAAAATTGAATTTAACCCTGACAGAAACTGAATCCCTGATGATGAATCGAATCAAAGAGAAAAGAAAATTATTGACTACTAGAAATTCCCGGTAAACTTGAAAAATTATTAATTAGAAAGGAAGAGAAAAAAAAACTATTCACTCACCGCCAAGAATAAATAAACAAAGGAATATTTTCAAGGAAGAGAAAAGGTTTTAAAAATGAAAAGAATTTAGTTTTTACTAAAATGATTCTTACGAATCTGTATTTTAGAAATGAGTTCAAAATTTGATGGAAATTACATTTTTTTTTAAGAACTTACAGTAACTGCAAACACTGCTAATCCAAATTGGTTAAAATGCGCACACACTAAATCCACTCTAACAACTTGCTTCTTCACACAAACTGATTTTACAATTAAACAAATTTAAGCAAAACTAAAAGTATAATTCAAAAAAAACACTTTAAAACAAAATTTTAATTTTAAATGAATAAAAGTCCAAAAGACTTATAAAAGAATCATACAAGATTCTGGACAAAAGAATCAAAGATTCTTCAAAGAATCGCCCAATGGGTCGATATTAAAATTCCACTTTGGGAATTGTAAAGGAACTAACTAGACACCCCGAAAGTGCAGATAGTTTTATCAACTACACTAAGGGTGTGCCCTTGCACTCATTTGGAGGGAAGACTCAAGGGACCAATTACAGTTTGGCCTTGGCCCGGAGTTTTCCCTCTCCACACACATGAGTCCCAATGTTTCAGAGGTACTCCACCCTCTTCCACATTAGCACTGGAAAATTACGTTGAGGTGTGGGCGGACTTTTCCAACCCCAACTAACCAATGAGAATCGTTTCAGGAGTTCCCATATTGTCCCTCCACTGATCTCGTCATTAATTGAATTAATTAAAATTATTCTAATTTAAATCTATAACATTATTTACTTAAAGTTTTCAAACGTTTGAAAAAGTTCAATTAATCTTATTGAATAATTATTATTTGACAATACAAAATTCTCTCAATTGAGAATTTTGGAAAATCAAATATTCACATTAAACGTGAATAAGATGTTTCGAAAAAGAAATGGTTTGAATGAACGATATTTGAGAGAATTGAGAAATTAAAACATTTGATTTTATCAAAACTGGTAATTAAAAATAATTCTCTTTTTAATGAGAAAGACTTTATTCAAAATTTACTAAAAATAATTATTCTCAATTAACTCAAATGTCAAGTGAATTTTAACTTAACATATTTCGCTACAATTATTTAAAGAGACGAAAAGAATTAATTTAAAATTGAAAAGAAAATGTTTATAAAAATGCATTCCTAACGACCGAACGAACACGTGTTCTTTGGCCGCTGAAACTTCCTGTTTATCTTTCTTATCATGAGAAAAACCTCATGTCGATAATAGCTAAGGATTTGGAGGTTTGAACTAAACCCTCTAAACTTTGACCGGCGACATGTAGACGGCTGTATATCGTAAAACTATGAGAAAATATCGCTAAGGATAAATACCCGAAAAGAATTAGTCGGCGTATATTTTTGAAACTGAAATTATTCTATTTATTTTTCCCAGGATGTGAACTGAAAATTGTGTACTGAAGATAATTAGTTTTGTGCAGCTGTATTTTTGGACTGTGGGAAAAATATACAAGTCCGAGAGAAAAATTATTTGTTGAAGATAGGAGAAACATCTGGTGATTGCCAGATGATATTTAATTCATTTAAAAATAAAACTAATTATTATTATTTTTCATCGGACGTCACACAGTATTAAAAGTTCAGGAGAACAACCACCCACGTACGAAAAAACGAATGGGCCGAGCTTGGCCCAAGCCCGGTGGCCGGCCTGCCGAACTTCGGGACCCGTTCCTCAACCGGGATCGCGCCGGACTTGGTTGAAACCTGGAATGATAACATCGGGCCAGGTCTGGGCGCCCATCTCGGCCCAGCGTTGATTGCCAGTCGTTGGCCAGGCTCAATTAAACATTACTTAATTACATGAATATGATAATATGGGTGATTGAAATACAAGTAATTTAATATTACTCCTCAGCATTCGTAATAGGTTCAACGAGGAAAAAAAATCAATACCGGCATGCGACTGGTGCCGCACTGGCTGCCAAACTGTTCATGGCAATTATCAATAATAACAAAAACAAAATAATTAACATTTTTTAGGATGATTTTTAGTATTGATTGTGCCCTACCTACCAAACCCTAACGCAATCATCGCCGAAAAACCGATTTTGTTAACTTAAAATATTACCCCCTAACGTGGGCTCGAACCCACGACCTCATGACTACTAATCCGACGCCTTAACCACTAGTCTACCGCGCAATTCGTAAAACCTCTACTTCAAATCTTCCATATTAATTCCATCTCGGTTTTTTTCGACTTGAATGTTTTATCATTCAGTTGATAGAAATATTAAGTGATTCAACTACAGTTTAATCTCCCCGAATCTTCTCCCGAGACTCAAGCCCTGGTCCCCAGGGATGGCCGAACCTCGGTCCAAGCCTGGGCGCCCAGGCTTGGCAAGCCCAGGCTTGTGCCAGGCTTGGCCCGTTTCTCCAACACTGGCATTTCGTACGTGGGCAAGCATGGAATCGTTTTGAAAAAACTTGTGAAATCTCCCTAAAAAATAAAAACAAATGTTTCTGTAAAAAACACTGCCCTAAGGCAAAGTTTTGTTTGGTTCTTACAGGAAAATCGAAATATTTTTCTTGTGGGTGAACGACTGAGTCTTACCCTGGTGAGATGAGGAATGGGCCTAGGTTGGCCAAGGCTGGTCCAATATTGGCCAGCACTGGGCCATCCTTGGCCTACCCTGGGCCTTTTCTCATCTCCTACCAGGGTAATAATGAAGACAGAGTTTATGGTTTTATGACTGGGATGAAAGTTCTAGATTTTCCCAAGGAAATAACAGGCATTGCGAATTTAATTTTTTGTATGAGAGAGAGAAAGAGGAATCCTTTCTGCAATATTATGGGGCTTTTGGGGAAAGCTCCCGGGACAATTGAATTTTCTTACGTGTGTGAGTTCACATACAGTAGAAATGTAGTAGAGACGCAGACTTGGCCGAATGGTCTAACGTCGTGCACAAGACCCCCATTAACAGAGATCCCTTCTCCTTTCAGAATTCGTACCTTACCCGCAGATGCCCAATTATCATTCTGAGGGTTAAAGCTCAGTTAAGACTGGCGAATCCATACAACTGTAAATTTCTCATTTCGGGTAATATTTATAAATTACGTCCATTAGAAGTCTGCCAATGTTGTAATCTTGGACTGTTTGAATCCATCCAACATGTCTTGCAATTCTGCCCCCTCTATTCTGCTCCTCGTGCCAAATATATTTTTCCATTTATGTAGGGCATTTCGTCAGCTATCTGGATTTTCTAAATTCCCCCGATAAAGCCTCCACCAGAGCTCTCTTCCTCTTTCTAACTAGTGCCTTATCTCTGAGAGTCTCACCTTAAGAAGAAATTATTTACATATGTCAAGCTTGATCAATTAATTAGTAGATTCCTGTCATCCTTGTGTTCCTAATAAACAGCGGCCTTCTCTCCACTGTACGATTAGATTATAAGTGTTATTTCGCTTATTTAATTTCTATTTTACTTTATTGTTTTAATTTTATGATCATTTACTGCGCCACCACTATATATTCATCCTCATTTTCTACTGTATATCTATATGTATTTTCTTTAGAGTCCACCCCTTGAAGACAGTTAAATAAATAAATAATAATAATAATAATAATAATAATAAATGTAGTAGAGACGCAGTTACTATATTCTCATAGATATCTGATTATGCCCTATGGCCATTCATTTCAAATTTCTGACTTGTTGCTTCCGAATGGAAGCATTGAAATCATTCTAGTTTTACATTCTTTAATTTGGCTTGGAAATGATGTAGAATGGTCTGAAACATAAGAATACGAAGTTTAACAGTAAATGTTAAGCAAGAGGGCCCCACCACCGATCCGGTGGTTAAGTTAAAGATCGATGGTGGGGCCCGCTTTCTTAACATTTACCCTAAAATAATTACAAAAAACGATCCTCTCAAATATTTCCGAAATAATAATAATTTTTGTGATGGCGCTCGTGAGAGGAGGTAGAGTGGGTGAAGGCTCCGTCGATTTTTGAGAACAAATTATGGTTTTTTGGCGAAACAAAGTGTAAGAAAGTTGTCGGAGGGGCTCCTTGTGTTATTCACAAGGGGGATAATTAAAAATGTTTAGCTCAAACCTGCATTATTCACCATAATTTTGATATTGCTTCACATGTTAGGGCCATATTCGAGCCACTCGTTAGTACTAATCTTAATCCTTCCATCAGGGCATCCTAATGAAAAATTAATTTCTGAAAATCCCTCTTGTAACATTACGCTTATGGAAGAAACGTGACCATGTGAATTTTGATCGAAATGTTCCATGGGGTGTTTAACTCGTCCCTATTCTTTCTAAAATAGAACGTTTGCCGCTCGTATCGTCACGGGAAGTATTAGGAAAACAGAACGTCCGTAGAGCAGTTCACTACACACTGTTAGAAAAAAACTGAAATCTCATGGACAGTTTATAAGTAGCCAATTTGAGGACAGTAAAATTGATTTCGCGAGGGGGGGGGGATGCTAAAAGATCAACTTTCATTGAAATTCCACATTTTTTTAGTTACAGAAAGGAGAGAATTCCTTAACTTACTTGAATTCTCAATCAAAACATAACTGGTACTTCCACCATACCTTGAAAATCCATCATTAATTATTGAATTAATTAAGTCGGGGAGAGTACAGCAAAACGGACTACTGACAGAAAATTGGTAATTTGTGTTTTTTTTCTCTTTAAAATCAAGAACACTGAATTTGTTGAATTAAAAGTGAGTTTCCGGATGATAACCGTCACAGGGGTTTTATAGACAAGAAGTATCGTTGAATCGCAATTTGATCAGATTTGCTAATCACCTCAAACCACAAATAATTTTGAATTTTTGTTTTTCCTTCCATTCGAAAGCAAAAACTATCAAAAAAATAAAAAAATAATCAATTTTCTCTCAGTGGTCCGCAGTTCGTTTTGCTCTACCCTCCTCTACATATTTTCTCAAATATATTTACTAAATGATCAAACAAATAATCATAGCTTCCATTGCATTTTTCGTAGGAAATACATAAAATTCGTATAATAAATTTTTCAAATTGACAATTTTCGAAGACGAAATTCCTTACAAACGTTCATAAAACTATTATTTGAGAAAAATGTCCAAGAAGTGTTCTGGAAATTTGAGCCAAAATTTGTTGACAGTGCATTATTGTATCACGGTAGGAAAAGTGATTCATCAATAAAATAAACGGCTCTATAAAATAGCCAGAATGCGAGGGCAAATTTCCTTACGAAATTTTCTCCTTTCCGAAAACAGGACTTTAACATTTGCTCACGAAACCCATACTTACCAAAATAGTTAAGTACTGAAAAAATGATTTGCCTGGAATTGAGTTTTGAAATTGAATTAGTCAAAGAATACGTTTCATAGATGGAAGAAATTTGGAGAGAAATGTCTTGTGACCATTTTCCCTAAAGCCCTTCAATTTCAAGATCATTCAGTTTTGACACTGAGAGAGGAATCGAGTGGACAGCGGGGAGGTAGTGCGCTGTTCAGACGTTCTGGTCTCCTGATACTTGCCGTGACTCTACGAACTCCAAACGTCCCGTTTCAGACGGGATTTGAACGAAATATGGATACATTGGAGGTCTTTTCTGAGAGACTAACATCCAAGATAGTATATTTCGTTATTAGGCTAAAAAAACTTTTCCAACCCATGCGCACAATTTGAAAAATGAAAAAAACGCATTTGCATGTAATTTGGCGCCAACAAAAACCATGATGTAACGAAACTTTGATTTGAATAGTGGGCTAGTTTCCTTGTTAAGGATGTTCTGCCCCCTTTCAGCCAATTTGCACGTTTTCTGTAGATCTCTGGCAAACTATCGATCGGATTGACGCGCAAGAATATACCGTTTTTGCGTTTCATCATTATTCAATAGCTCACGAAGTTTCATCATTATTCAACCATTATTCTGGGTTTTTTCTAAACTTGTCGTGTGTTGTTCACAAAACTTTAGAAAAAACGCAGTAAAATGGTTGCATAGTGATGAAACTTCGTGAGTTACTAAATAATACTAAACTGCATAAACGGTATATTTTTTCGCGTTAATCCGATCCATAATGTGTCAGAAATCTACAAAAAACGGGCAAATTGGTTGAAAGGGAACAGAACATCCTAAATTCGTTGAGTAAAAATGACAGAAGAATCCTAAAAATGTTCAAATTTTGGGATTTTCGTAGAAAATTACACTTTAACTTCAAAAGTGCCCTTCCTCGATGGAAAACTACTGACTACCCTTGTTAACCCTTGGTTGGTGACCTCATCACCTCATTAGGATGACGCCAGCTGACATATAGGGCACCACAGTAAAGCGAGAGAGATACTAGAGGTGGAATGACCAACCGAGGGTTAAAAACCATCCTGAATTGTGGAAGGGCGTAATTCCCAGATAATTCCGATGCATCTTGAGTGGCGATGAAGTTATTGAGTGTCATTATATTTTCTCCTACGGACTATTCAGTGTGAATCCATGAAGTTCCATTTAATATTTATAATAAAATGATTTCATGAAAGAACGTTCTCAATACGTGAATTTCTTGTGACAAGATTTTGAAAAAACACCATTCACCTAAAAACTAATAAAGCATGATTGGAGTGAGGTCCAGTTTCATTCCAAACTGCAGCATTTTCTATCTCGATTTACGCTCTTCTACAATGGATGATGGCTTTTAACAAGAGTCATCCCTAGTTGTCCTTCGAGAAAGGGTTTTTTTCAAGTTACATTGAAATCCAGTAGAGGGTAACACGCATGTGATGGTTAATTTGAACTAGGCACTGATCGAGGTGCTCGTAGCCAACGTCCGGTGATGTAATTTTCTCAAAAAATCCCAAAATTTGAAATTTTGTAGGATTTCGTTCACTCATTTTTACTCAATGAATTAAAAAAGAGACCAGTCCATTATTCAAATCAAAATTTTGTCACATCGCCTGCGGCTCGGCTGAAATATACTATTCCACATTTCGCAGAAAATCCATAATTGTCGAAATAATTGAGTAATACAAAAGAAAATGCTGACCCTGAACAATTTCAATTTTTAAACTGTACAAATTTTTCACAAGTTATTGACGAAGCAAATGTCAGAAAAATTTTTCAGAAAAGAGAAAGTTTGGGAAGGAAAATCTTACATTTTTCACTCACATGCTCTATTTTCTAACTAAATCGCTGAATTCATATTGAGAAGAAAATCGAGGTGCACCGCGTGGACTCAGCTCCTCAGACATTCTATTCTCCTGATACTTCCCGTGACTCACGAGCTCCAAACGAGTTTCGACGGGATTTGGACGGAATATGGACGTTTCGAAACTGAGGAAATTTTTCACTGAGGAAATGTCAGAGATGTCACCGAGATACGTAAAAAGTGGTTCTAACCTTGAGAACAATTTGAGGAATTGCAAAAAGTGACCATAATCAGAACTAAAAAAAATTTTTTCAAAAAGAAAATGTAGTTTCTTTGAATCCCGGAAAAAATAGACCATGGANAAAAGTGACCATAATCAGAACTAAAAAAAATTTTTTCAAAAAGAAAATGTAGTTTCTTTGAATCCCGGAAAAAATAGACCATGGAAAAAAAGAGACCAAGGGAAATTTTTAAGTTGGGTGGGTTTTAACACGTTTTGGGTGTGTGGGCTCTTTTTTCGTGGTCTATTTTTTCCGCCTACCGTTTTAAACGTCGTAGGTTACTGGAGTGAGACTTTTCATACGTTGAAGATCGATTATACAGATCTGAAAACGAATAATTAGTGCAAAAAAAAATGTTTTTTTTGTTCGTTTGCCCGAAAACGCTTAAAATGCTAAAAATAGTCCAGGGCCTCCAAATTTTGAGCTACTAGTATCTTATGTCATAAGGCGATAAAAGTAGAATAGAATATAGAATTTTATCTCATTGGTGCTACAATTACTGTTTTACACCTACACAAGCCTCTCCTTCTCAACACAATAATAACATGAATAGATAAATACAAAATACAAAAATTGCTTTAGGTATTAACCTAATAGCAGCCAACATACAGAATACCTAATATATAAAACAAACAGATATTGCCAGAAAACAGTGCGGACCTATGCCATCGTCACTCCCCTCCCCGCGATTCACGAGTAAGAAAGCACTTAATAAATGAATAATATATATTAAGAAACATTTTTAAGACATCGCGACGAAATTCAAGAAAATTTTCGCGAATTGGCAACAATGACAAATTCTGCAGACGTGTCCGTTTCCGATGTCCCATCCTGCCACTGATTCGGCTCCCTCTGCATCGCCCATGTCTTCCGACGTCACTCTCGTGCCTTTGCTTCTCTTTAGCCCACTTCGCGCTACTCCGCTCGCTGTTTCCAAGCCTCCCTCACTGACCAAAAGTTGTCGCCTGTAATGCTTTTATAACTGCCAAATTCTTCAAAAATTTGCATTTATTCTCATGGCAGAACTATCAATCACAGCCACCACTTCCTCTAGCTCTCACTTTCCTCTTCATTTATAGTGGAGGTAAATTCTTTTTTCTGGTCGTAGCCTCTGTGTATGCGTGTTCAGCCTCTATTCCATTTCTATCTCTAAATCGTATTGTTAAGAAAGCCCAGAGAACATTTACCATACCATTGGGCACATGCCCACCTCATGCCGCCATCTTCCGCGATAAAATATAAGTATTATCTGGCGAATGTGGCTTTATACTCCGAGCCGAAGGCGAGGATTCTAGTTACATTCGCCAGATAATGCTTTTATCGCCGTATGATATACGCTATTTCATGTCGTTGGGCCCGAAATAAAAAATCATGTTATCGGGCCTAACGACATAAAAAAGATTTTTTTTTCAAAATTTTCGGAAAAATATATGGAACAACAATTACGAGCCAGTTTTTTGCAGTTCGACTCCTACACAGCTGATTTCGTTTTTTCTTTTTCATATTAAAAAATTCACTATTTATGTAAAAAAATACAAATAAAGCCAATTTAGCCATGTAAGAGGTGAATTAAAAAAAACTAGCTCGTTATTGTTATTCCACATATTTTTCCGAAAACTTTGAAAAAAAATCATTCGTAGCTCAAAAATTGGAGGCCCTGGACTTTTTTTTAGCATTTTAAACGTTTTCGGGTAAACGAACAATAAAAAATTTTTTTTGCACTAATTATTAGTTTTCAGATGTATATAATCGATCTTCAACGTAGGAAAAGTCTCACTCCAATAACCCACGACTTTGAAAACTCACAGTTAGTCCATACGCTAGGCCCCCTCCCTTCCTGTATGCACTGGTATGTCCGGGGGATTTTACGGTGTTTTTTCATATTTCTGGGGGTGAGGAATCCGAATCCGTCAGTGTTTTTTGCCTAAAGTTGTGCACACCCATTGTTATTAACAATTTTTGGGTACTGTTCGCACAAAATCGGCGTTTTCGCGATAACCATGATATTTATCGTAAAAATACCTTCCATCAACTTTATTCCCTACATTTCAACGAACAATTTCGTTTTTGATTTTTTGAAAAATTAGGTCGACAGTTATGCTCATTTGTTTATAAGCGCCGTGCGCTACGACGTCGTCCACCGTTCGCGCGCACCTCCACTCACAAAAAATCTCCCATTTTCCCTACGGGAGAACAAAAGCTTAAATATATTTTCACAACACTAACTAGCCGCAACAATTTCAGATGGTTACTGCCACCTTCATGGTTGCTATCATAACTCCAATGTTTCGAATACTTCGCAAGAGCGGGTATACATGTTTTCTGTCCAAATTTCAAGTTGATATCTCGATTTTTTCCGCAAGCTAGAGAGTTTACAAAGTTTTTTGTGAAAAATTGGAAAAACTGGAATATCTCGAAAACTTTGTATCAACGGGTATATATGTTTTGATTGATTTAGGCAGAAGGCATTGAAACGAATGTTTTGAAATTTAAAAAAAGTAGAATCAGTTGCATAGTTTTGAAGATATTCCACGTAAAAGATTTTCAGAAAAAGTCAAATCTCTCCGAAACTCTTAATGCGATTGAACCCATCTTCAATACGAAACATTGATATCATGAGAGAAAGATTCTGTTCAAATTTCAAGTTGATATCTCGATTTTTGCACAAGATAGAGTATTTACAGTGTTTAACCCATTGAGGCACCATCGTCCGTCCCCACTCTACAGCTACGTGCGGTACGGCGGGAGTGGGGATGGCGCGCTTAGGCACGTACGTTGAGACACCGTTCAAAAATCCTGGGTTCTTATGGTTAGGATTAGAAAGGTGGAAATAATTTATTTCATATTTTTTTTATTACACGCACATTTTGAGAACCAATCTATTTGAATCCAATGACCACTTTTATTTGAAGGGGCACTTTCTGAAGATAATATTTGAAATAAACATTTCCAAAAAAAAAAAAAAAAGAATAATAAATATTAAATGATAAATAATTTTTTTTTTCAAGTACCACAATTGTTTTTCCGCTTCAAATAACTAATTTATTTGAATATAATAAGGAATTTATTTGAAACAGATTTATTATTGATGGAAAACAATTCATTTTTTTTACTTGAAATGATTAAACAGATTTACTCAATTTGAATGTTTTTTTGCTGGAGATAAAGATTTTCGAAGAAAGGCTTATATTTGAATCAAAAGACCATTTTTTGGGTGTATTTAATTTTCTCAAATAAACTAATGGAATACAACAACGAAAAAATAGACGTTTTTAAAATAAATCATCACATTCATTGTTTCGATTCTTCGGGGTTTACATCCCTAAAACCGTGAGTTTTGTTGAAGCATAAATCTTTGCAAAGAGCCACTTTGCATCCCGCACAAAACTGCTCGCCGATGCACCAACACTCGGCCACAGCAGCACACAGTCCTGACAGAATTCCCACAGATGGCGCCAACCGTTGAAAATAAAATTGAAAATTATCCTCATTTTCTCAAAAATGGAAAGAGAAATAAAAATAAAAAATTATGCAGAGAAATTTCTCGAGGAAAAAATCGTGATCACAAAAGTTCTTTAAAAAAATGTAAATATCGTGATTCTTTATTATTGGATATTTTACCAATTGTTTCCTAATAACAACTATATAAATTTAATGAAAAACCACATTGAATACCCTAACAAGAATGCTCTATTCTTTTCATACGTATTGGCTTTTCCCATCGAAATCCCTCCCATAATTATTAACTGCAGGAGTGGTAGCCTAGTCTGCAAAGGACAACTTCCGTTTACACTCTTCCATCAGATCTCTGTACGATCTCGTAATATCCTTAAACTTCCTCTCATGTTTCTTCTTTTCTTCTGGAGTTGCATTCGAGTGGCGATCAGGATGATGCAGCAATGCTTTATACTTGTATGCTTGTTTCAATTGGTCGATCGAGAGATCTCTGCTCACTCCCAAAATCTCATAGTGATCTTGCTTCACCGATGACAATATCTTCTCAGCATCGTGGATCAATTTCAGGCATTCATCGGTCGGATCCAAACCGTAGACTCTTGAAAAATCAGCGATTGCTTCTTCGCAATTCTTGATCTCCATATAACTCTTCCCCCGTTGTTTCAAAGCTTTGATGAGATTTGGATCGATAGCTAAAGCTTGCGAGTATTCTGCTATGACTCTTTCGAATTCTTTCAGTCTGTAAGACGCTTGGCCCATGTTAAATAACAATTTCTTTTTAATTGCAGTATTACCAGGATCAATCGTTAATGCTGATGAGTAAAGATCATGTGCAACAGAGAAGTTTCCAGCTATAAATTCGTTATTGCCTTTTTTTCTCATGTCCACAATTTTCTTAGCTTTCTGCAAGAATCGGAACATATTTTCAAATTAATTATTGTAAAATAATTGACGCAAGAAACAATGAGACAATGAATACATTTTCAAGTATATTTATTTAAACCCTGGCGAATAAGGATCCATGTTGTAGCATGGATGTAGCATGGATGTGCATGAATGTCATTTTAAGGCGAAAAATGGGCCAAAAATGATTGGAATATAATCAAAAAATTATTTAAATGCTGATAGACAAACAATTGGTCCCAATTAATACCCATTAATAGGTTATTTTGTATAATTAGGAGAAATTATTGATGGTGTGCTGTGTGGTAAAGAAGTTCAGATGGGAGAATGCCGCGAGATGGCGCCAGTGTTAAATTATCGAGTCGGCGGTAAACTGTCAGCAGTCGCAG
>NW_021680423.1:118180-118383 GCF_001412515.2 Diachasma alloeum
TGCGTGCGATCATTAAAGAGTTTTACTTTGAAGAATAAAACTAATGTGTTTTTATTGAGTATTCCTACACATAATCCAATAGGTTATGGGCCCAGTACGCTTCCACTGCGCGTTTTATAGTAGTTAATTTCTTTCTATTATGGTCAAGTTTTTCTTATTTTGAGTTATTAAAAAGTGAATTAAAATGTCTACGTCGTTGAAAA
>NW_021680423.1:118496-118770 GCF_001412515.2 Diachasma alloeum
AAAATGTCTACGTCGTTGAAAAGCGATAGGAGAAACATTAAGTTGTTCGATGGTGAAAAATATAATGTTTGGAGATTCAGGATTTATGCTTTACGCACTGAACTCGGTGTAATAAAAGTGATTAGTGAACCAGTTCCTAATTATGTAACTGCAGAGTGAAAGAAATTGGACAGCACTGCCACAAGTGTGATTGTTAATTATTTAAGTGATTCATTTTTGGGTTTTGTCACAAATGAAACCAAGGCAAGAGACATTTTTGAAAAATTGGACAAAT
>NW_021680423.1:119038-119691 GCF_001412515.2 Diachasma alloeum
TGATCATGGAAAGTCAATCCGTCAATGGATTGACCGCTCTCGAGTTTGCGGTTATCTCTCAAAGGGTAAAGTTAGCTAATCAAGCATCTAATAATGAAATTAATTATGAAGTTTAGCATCAACGCTTGGGACATATTGGTAGAAATAAATTTTTAGAATTGAAAAACAAAGAAATGATTGATGACATAGAGTTGATTAAACAAATCACACCAAATGATGATTTGTGTGAGCCTTGCATTAAAGGAAAACAAGCGCGGTTGCCATTCAATAAGGCTAAAGATAAGTCTCATATAGACAGACCGTTATTCATTGTACATACAGATATTTGTGGGCCGATTACTCCTCCGACAGTTGACAATAAAAACTATTTCGCGACATTTATTGATCAGTACACGCATTATTGTGTTACATATTTGATGACACAAAAATCAGATTTATTTTTGGTTTTTCGAGACTTTGTTACTAAAAGCGAAGCTCATTTCAATTTGAAAATAGTAAATTTATACTCCGATAATGGGAGAGAATATTTGTCAAATGATATGAAAAATTTTTGTCGGGAGAGGAATTAGTTTTCACTTAACGGTACCGAGAACTCCGCAATTAAATGGCGTAGCCGAGGATGAATCGGACAATAACGGAGAAGGCTCGGACAC
>NW_021680423.1:122950-123520 GCF_001412515.2 Diachasma alloeum
AAAACCGTGGGGCAAAATGGGTTTGTTTATCATTTTCCGAGTTGACACCCCCCCATGAAACCAAAAATAATCGATTTCAAAATTCAACAGAAAGAGCAGAATGGGTTTGTGAGCAATTTCCCGCATTGGCACCCCCCCCTCTGCAACCTCTCTCGCTCATTAAGAAAATAATTGGGTAAAATGGGTTTGTTTGTCATCTCCCGAATTGCCTCCCCCCCGCTCGTACTCATTAGGAAAAAATGGGGCAAAATGGGTTTGTTTGTCGTTTCCCGACTTGACATCCGTCCCCTCGACCATAAGAAAAAAACCTACGAATGGTGCAAAATGGGTTTGTTTGTTATCCCTCGAGCTGACACTCCCTCTCGCTCGCACTCATTAAGAAAATAATGGGGCAAAATGGGTTTGTTTGCCGTTTCCCAAATTGACTCCCCCGACCCCTCTCCCTTATTAAGAAAATAATGGGGCAGAATGGGTTTTTGTTTGTCATCTCCCGAGTTGACACCCCCCCCTTCCCGAATAAAGCCCACAATAATGGATTTCAAAATTCCACAGAAGGAGCAGAATGGGTTT
>NW_021680423.1:125147-135773 GCF_001412515.2 Diachasma alloeum
AAAAATATGCCTGCGACTGCTGACAGTTTACCGCCGACTCGATAATTTAACACTGGCGCCATCTCGCGGCATTCTCCCATCTGAACTTCTTTACCACACAGCACACCATCAATAATTTCTCCTAATTATACAAAATAACCTATTAATGGGTATTAATTGGGACCAATTGTTTGTCTATCAGCATTTAAATAATTTTTTGATTATATTCCAATCATTTTTGGCCCATTTTTCGCCTTAAAATGACATCCATGCACATCCATGCTACATCCATGCTACAACATGGATGTACCATGGAACCTCAATCGCCAGGGAATGAACGTAGGGAATCCACACTTTCATCATATCGTGAAGCCCAAAAAAAAAGATTTATTGAATCACTTTCCCTCAACAAATTCAGAGTTACTTACGAGTGTTATGAGTTTTTCCATATGATTTCCCGTGTTTCAACATGAAGAATGCTTACCCATTTTACAACCACTGAATTCTTTCCGTCAAATAATTGATTCGACCGTTTCTTCTCTTCCTAAATCGACAATTTCCAGCTATTATTGGCGATCATCTTTGGACTCACAAGAACAAAAGGAAGAAAAACAAAAAAAAAACCATACAATAGGAAAATATTCCTATGTATGTATTCCAGCGTTTCCAATGTGCAAGGCGTTCCTCTTCAGGGACATTTATATCGCCTCGTTCAGGAAATTTTATTCAAAATATTTTACCAAAGGACTACAACAAGTTCAAGTTTTTATTGTCAAACATTTTTCTTTTTTATCTTGCAGCTGATGAAGCAATAGGTATTTGATGAGTTTTTTCATAATTTTTCTTAGATCATTAATAAACGCACGTGGAGACCTTCGTGCCTTATGCATTCAAAACGCTGTACAATATCTTCATATTTCGGCGATTTTTAGTACCGAATGGACGCATTGCAATCCTTGGATTTTCACATTCTCTAATTTTAATTGGAAATGATGTAGAATGGTCTGAAACATAAAAATACGAAGTTTGGTGACCATGTCTGTATATGGCCACGTCCACCATCACCTTCTGGGTGCTCAATTTTTATAAAATTGCGTAATTAAATTGCTGAAGTAATTCCAAAAAATCGGAAATTTTGTCAGATTATAGGTCTTAATGAAGACTAACTCTGTGCAAAATTTCAGCCCGATCGATCAAACAGTTTTGAAGAAAAAGCGATTCGTTTTTAAATCGTTTTTCGCAAATATCTTCAAAACTAGTGGACTGATATCGATTTTTTTGTTCTCACAATATTCGTTCCGATGACTTCTATCTAAATCAATGAAAACATATATACCCGTTAATACAAAGTTTTCGAGATATTCCGGTTTTTCCGTTTTTTCGTAAAAAACATTGTAAACACTCTACACTGAAAGAAAAACGACAAAGTTCTCAAACAAGTCTTATTTGTGCCAAGAAAAAATTTTGTCGCAAAAATGGATTTAGTAGTTCAAAAAAAATTACATTCTCTGTAGACGCAAGAAATGTCATTTCTAGCACTACTCCTTCGTTATTCGATACTCCCATACGTATTTTGCTCCCGAAAAATCTTTGTTTTATGCGAAACAAGGGATAGTAGTTTTTCGTTTCGGCTGTCTAATAAACACAGACAACAAATGAACCGTTAAATGAAACAATAATAATGATATGATAGCAATCTTGTAACTTAGGGATAAAATATTTGTTGATAAATTTTCCTCTATATGAGATATTTTCATCCTGAAAAGGCACCGTCTGATGTGAATTATGCGCCTTGAGGGGCTAGTCACTTAGGAAATCACTGGACGACTCGACTGGAAATCAAGGAATAAATCACCAGAAATCAATGGAAATCACTGGAAATCAAGTGATTTCCATTTTCGGTAGTGATTTTTAAAGATTTCTAGAAATCATCGGAAATGAATAGAAATCATAAAGAAATCAGGTGATTTCCGAAATCATTAGAAATCATCGATATGTGTAAAATCGAAATTGATTTTGCAGTTTCAACTCTACAATTTTTGTCAAGGTATCGGTGTGTTCGAAATCAACCAACCCCGAAATGTGACAGATGAAGTTTTTAACATCCTTACGTATTGGAATGTCATGTAGAAAACTGCCATTATCGACAGATGCCCCACTCTCGTCCCGAAATCATGATTTCTTCAGTGATTTTTTGAAATCAAGAAATCATTGGAATCTACTAGAAATCATAAGAAATCAAAAGAAATCAGGATTTATAATGCTGATTGAGAAATCACAGAAATCAATAGGAAATCAAAGGAATTCATCTGATTCTGGAAATCACTGAGTCACTCGAGTGAGGAGTGACCAGCCCCTCGATGCACCTCTTGAGCCACATATTTCGTTGCTGTTGAAAGCAGAACAATTATTCATGTTTGAGACTTTCAAATTCGAACCACAGAAATTCTTATTTGGCAATTTTCAACTAGCGATTTTGTTGGCCCACACAAGATTTGTTTAACAACAAGTTTGTTTTTCTCTCGATGCAGCTTGTGTAAAAATCGAGATATCAACTTGAAATTTGTACAGAAACTATGTATATCCGCTCATACGCAGTATTCGAAACATTGAAATCTTGATAGCACCCATGCAGGTGGCAGTAACCAACTGAAATTTTTGTTGCTAGTTAGTGTTGTGAACCTATAAACTTTTGGAATATTTCAGACCATTCGGAAGCCCGCCATCAACGTATTGATGGCGAAAAAAATTAATGTTCGCCGTCGCCTGGCTATTTTGTAACTCTTCCTTTCATTTCGATGAATTTGGACATATGATCGATAATAATGGCCGGAAATAGTAGATTTATGGACAGAATTTTTCCATGTTTAAGAAAAACTCTATAATTGAAATGAAGTAAACTATTTTTTATTATACACGGGCTTTATGAGATTCTTTCTTTAAATTATAATTTATCTGTTAGAAGACTCCAAAAACAAGAATAAGAATCGAGGGCATCGTGACAAAAATTAAATTCCATGGCCCACAGGATATTTGAAACATCAAACCCCATATAACATGAAGGCTAACTCTGTCTATCAGTTCAAAAAAGGTGATTCTGGATAAATATTTCTGATAGTCTCATGAGTTGATGATATAGTCAAATCAATGATCGATCAATACAGAAGGGGATTCCCCTTGAAACTAATGATTACTTTTTCAGTAGTAAGTTAAACAAAAATTACCTTATAAACTTGAAGACACTTCATGTGATCGGGATCCAGTTGAAGAACGTCCTCAAAATGGTGCACAGCCTCATCAGTATCAGAATAATAAACACAGAGTCCTAGAATGTATTTAGCATCTACGTTGATTGCATCCTTCTTCAGTATCTCATTGACGACCTCTTGGGCTTGATTATGGCGACCAAGCAATGCCAAATACTCTGCATTCTTGATTTTATATGCTCGGTTATATGGGCTGATGAGCAAACACTTGTTAACGCACTCTAATGCATTTTCGTAATTGTTGTTCCTCGCTGCGATCATCTCTCTCTGTGAATGCTCCTGGAATTCCCTGATCCTATCACGTTCAGAAGAAATTATCTTGTGCTTTGAATCGATTTGCGAAAATTTCGTGAGGTGAGATTCTGCGGAATTTATATCCCCGAGGAGAATGGCACATTTGATGAGACGTACATAGGCCTGGAAGAATTGATTGTTTTTAATGCACTTCACTCATTAAAAAATCAACAGAAAATCTCAAGGCATTCGCTGGGGAATCAAACACTTTCTGAAAATTTTCGTCAGGTGACAGTTCCACCGGAATCTCACTTTAATTGAAAAACCAAACGTAATAGTAAACCATTTGTCATGAAAATTTTTAGAAATCAGGAGCATTGAAGTAACTGTTATTAAATTTTAATTGATTGAAAATTCTACGGGGTGGGACAAAATGAAACAGCCGAAAACCGAAAATTTTTTTTATTAGTGGGAGTACTGATGAAAATAATAATTTACTATTCGTCTTATCATTCAATTGATTGTAATTTAATTGATTAGATTAAGCCGATTATACTTTTCTTTTTATATTGAAATTCAGCATCACAGTTTCCTGTTTCATCTTCTTTTCAATTAATCTGTTGACAAAATCTCGTCGAAGCTTCTCAACAATTTTCCATTCTATTGAATGGAAAATAATTATTCTCATCGCGACTCCCAAGAATAAAAAAAAGTTATTAAAAAAAATATTTAATAATAAATTTTCTTTGCTTGAGTTACGTCAAACAGTCGTTTCATGACTGTTTCATTTTGCCTCACTCCCCTATGTGAGTTCTAAAATACTCGTCTTCTTGTCTTTCAAAAATTTGAAATTCGATCGAATTTTCAATGAAATTTTAAATTTCAACTGTCCATGAAATTTCCCTATTTTTCTAATAGTGTATAGAAAAACTTAGTACTTTATTCCCGATTTCTATTGAGAATTCTGCCGTGCATTATTTCTCCACAGAAAAAATCACTAGTTTCTCAATGAAACTTATTCTATTAATTTTTTTTTATAGAAATTTCTCAGAATAATGCTTCTAGGGATTTTTTCCTTGCGCTTCTTTTGGTCCAGAAAACTAATTTTCATTTTTGTCCTAAAAAAATCATCGAAATCATTTTTATAGAGAAAAAGAAGAACTTTCTAATGAATTTTTTCATGCCGCTGAAACCACCTATAAATCTACAAAGCTTGTTAGTTAGAGGATTATTTAGGAAATGAGCGGTTTTGAGAAGTACGCCAGGGACCATTTTTTAAAAAGATTGAGAAGTTGGGAACATTCATGATTATAAGTAATGTACCTTGACACATGAAGGATCCAACTCGATAACTGTGTTTGCATCAAGAATAGCCTTATCGTACTGTGCTATCATCATGTAGCAATGCACAGCGATTGTTGAAGTTTGTAGCATCCTTGGGAGACAATTCTGAAATTAATTGATGTAATTAGAATTTTCAAAGCAGTCGTATCATATTCTAACGTCCTCACAG
Organism: Diachasma alloeum; assembly: GCF_001412515.2. Lineage (NCBI taxonomy): Eukaryota > Metazoa > Arthropoda > Insecta > Hymenoptera > Braconidae > Diachasma > Diachasma alloeum. The sequence continues at coordinate 130,140 of NW_021680423.1, forward strand.
GTTATATATTTTTCTATTTTTAACGAAATTCGTTACAAGTTCGAGCACTTCCAACTCTGGCCATCGCCTAGGGTCTTCAGCCCAAATTATTCTTGATGTCTCTGAAGGCCGTAGTAAAGTAAATCCAGAAAAAAATCCTCACTTGGAATTTTCAAAGATCTTAAATTGAGACTTTCGAAAGGATCAAATAGAAAATTTTAAGTTTCAATTTGAGGCTTGAAAATCTCCATTTGATCCTTCTGAAATTCTTAAGTTGAGACTTTCGAAAGTCCCAATTTGAGACTTGAAACATCTCAATTTTAGCTTTCTGAAAGTCTTAACATGAGACCTTCAAATCTCAACTTGAGATTGTCAAGTCTGAAATAGAGATTTTCAATAGTCTTAAATTGAGATTTGCGACAATCTCAAGTTGAGAGTTTCAGGATTCAATTTAGGATTTTCGAAAATCTCAATTGAGATCGTAATTCTCAAATTGAAATTTGTTTTTTTGGGTATAATAGTTGTCGAGCAAACGAAATCAAAGAACACACATATCAAAAATTTATATGAAATTATCTTGAATGATTTCTCACGAGACTTCCAGTATAATTCCTATAAATTTCTCACAAAAAACGTTCTACTGAATATTTTTGACCAGAAAGGCATTGTCCTGCATAAGAATTCAAGTCAGTTTTTTCAAAGGAATTTTTCTACTGATAATCTACACTTCACAAACAGTGATAGGCATATTCATTAATCATAATTACTGTAAAATTGTGGAGTTGTTAATTTTCAACACTAATTCTAAAAAATTGTAAATATTAAATTAACCATCAATTTGTACATTCAAATTTTGAAATATGCTATTAACCAATAATTTAGGTAGGAAGATTGACGATTATTTGGATAATCGAAAATCAAGTACCTAAATCTAGAATTAGCTTGTTAACTAAAAAATTACATTTCAATATTATCAAATGTTTAACTCACCATCAATCAGAAAATTTAGTTATTAAATTTTATAATATTTTAAATTTGTTAAATATAGTTAAACTTTAAACAATATAAGGAGATAATCCTTCTTATCTTCTTATCTTATCTCTAGTATTATTAGCCATCCCTGGTCACAAAGACTTGGTGACAGAATTCCATTGAGAAACTCCCGAATTTTTCTAATAATAATCATCCCATAAGAATTTTCCTGCAGAAAGCCGCTAGCACGTACGAAAAGAATTCATAAAAACCTAGCGCATTTTCTAGAAAAATTTATTGGAAATTCTATTTGTTTCTCGCCGATTCTATTGATGAACTTCACAGTTTTTCTCGTGCATCTTTTTTACTACAAATTATTCAATAGAAATTCTTTTATAAAAATAATCAATAGAACTTGATCTTACTATACAAACTTTTTCCATTAAACTCTTTTCTATAGAACTGCCTCGACATAAATTTTCTAATTTTTCTCTTCCTTTATTACAAAATCAAACGAAAGAATCCAGAGAATTTAAACCAAACTATTTCTGTAGAAAATATCCTACCGTCGGATTAAAAAGTATTGACTGGTGGTGTGGGGTTTTTCGGTTCTGCAACATTTCTGAATATCGGCATTAATTTTTTCTGCATTTTTTTTCAATATGGATGTCAGAAATATATTCTAGGTCCATTAAATAATCGCATGAATGATAAAATGAACGCGTTGCGTTATTATCCGACACAAGAACAAGGTCCAAAGTTTAGAGCCAGAGGCCTATACTTTTCAGTCCAATAGTAATAGAATTAATTGTACAGAAACATCAAATTCTATTGATTTGTGCAGTAAAATATTTTCCATCGAACAAAATCCGCGCAAATTCCGCGTGAAAGACCTGCGGAATTTTCCAACAAAATCAGTGAAAAACTAAGTTTCCAAGAGAATTTTATCAGGTGACAACACCTGACTGAAACAGTGAATCGTTTAGAGCTACAGGACACCCCCAAAAAAGCGCTTCTACATAGGCCGACCGACCACTCACGTTCTAATGTGTAATGCTTTTTTTTTTTCTAACAGTGAAATATGATCACGGAACGTCAAGTAAACAATTTCCAATCAATTTTGGGCATCGCAACTATCTATTTGTAACAATTTAATTGTTCAAATTGCCCTAGCGCCTAAACTATAGAATCTTATAAGATATACGAAAGTTTTCGAATCACGAATCATTCAGAATTTAATAAGGAATAATTTTCGTTTTTTGTCAATTTGATGTGTAATTGTTAGATTTTGAGATATGAGCAAGGAAAGAGTTGCGTGACCCAACACAAGTAGAGAGCATTATGTCGGATCTCGTAACTAGTTAATTGCTCACATCTCGGAATCTACGAGAGATACGTAAAATTGAAAACAGACAAAAATTATTCCTTATTAAATTCTAGATCATTCATGATTTGAAAATCTTTGTCTAGTCTTCATAGTTTAGGTGCTCGCGCGATTTGATTCAATTGTTAATAATTAACAATTCCAATGCCTAAAATTAATTGAAAATTGTTTACTTGACGTTCAGTGATCATATTTTATTGTTTAAAACAAGAATTCCACATCAGACGCGAGTGGACGGTAGATGTCTGAAAATCGAGGGTGTCCCGCAGCTCTAGTTCGGGAGAACACTCTACATAAGATGCATTCTCCCTAATAGATTTCTGAATTATCAATATTTTTGCATCATCTTTCATTCTGACTTTGCCCGCTCCTCTGTTCGTACCACTTCACCACTAAAAACAAAATTATATTGATAACTGTATTGAATAGACTACCGATGAGCCTAGAATAATGTGATAAAGCGGCCCCATAATTTCCTCGATCATACAGCGATTTCGCCAAGTTTTTTTTCAATCCAAGTGCACTGAAATCATGAAGAGAACCATGCCAAGACTCAACAATTTACAACTCTGGAAAATTAAAAAATCATCCAAAACTAAACATGAAATAAGGCTTACTCGTATTTCTTATGCTCTGGATGAAAATACCCGGGGTTCGACTTGTCTCCCCCATCAAACTTGGATTTCGGTTGATGACGATTACTCGAAATATTCGCTGACTCAGTATAATCATCCTTGACAGTATCATTTCTCTTGCAATTGCCCTGAGATCGTCCCGCATTATTGTGAGCATGTATCGATTCTCGTCTCCAATTCTCAGATGTTCCTGAATGAAAACTATTCTTTTTATCATCATCAGTCTCATTGTTCGTCTTTGAAGCTCTCCAGTTCTCATAAACATCATTTCTGTTAGTTTTATGGTCATGCCACCATCTGAATTTCGGTAAATTTTCAGACTTCCCTTGAAAATCGTTTTTATTCACCCTTTCGGAATTTTTATCATCATTCTCATTGTTTCGAATAGACTTTTCTTTCTTGTGTTCATGAGGAGAATCTCTTGAGTCTCTCGTCGTCTCAGTCTGATGGTTACTATTTTCATCGTTACGAGGAGTTTCAAACTGTTCAAAACGATTTCTGTCTCGATTATTATAATTGGGCTTGGTGTGACAATAGGAATCGTCGTTATTCTCCTCATTATTTTTAGATAAAGATTTTGATGTGTGGTTAGTATTGGTATTATCTCTGCCGTTATCACAACGCCAATTCGTAGAATTTTGAGTATTTGTTTGATAATTTCTTTGTCAGCGGGAACGACACATTCTCTCTACGTGCCCTATTTTCCCACATGATTTGCACGTGTTTTCCTCTGCTGAACAGTAATGTTCCCACTTCCACGTCATTCCAGTTTCTACAGGTCTTCAATGGAACTCCACGCCGATTCGAGTTTTGTTCTCGAAAAATCGATGATCTTCGGGATTTAGAATCACTGCTTGCGGTAAATGCAGGAGGCTCACTCATCTTTTAACGGTTTTATTAATTGATTTAGGAATGGAGAGATACTTTTATGGAGATTCTGATTGGTTTCGTGGGCTGATGAAAAAAAGCGAGAAAGAATTGACGGATATATCTCAGAGTATGAAAGTTTCACAGTGAAACTGCAGACGTACGGGCTGGTACAACCTGCTGGCGTGAGCCAGAGTTGCCAGATACGGCGAACGGTAGAGAGCCTCTCTCTCCCCACTAGACCTAGCCTAAAACCGCCGCCCGTCGTTACCAACCCAAGTAGCCTAAATGTGATGTCTTGACGCTGATTTTGGATGGGTGACAAAATCCCAAAGGACCAAAATGTGATGTCTTGACGTTGAAATTTATAGATGGCGCTATTAATCGGCCATAATAGTCCGCGAGATTCAAATTATTGTTGGAAAATAATTTAAATAGTTCAGGAAATTAAAAATATACCAGAAATAGAAGAATAAAGAAAGTCTGGAATACAATGGACAAAGAGAACGAAAAACAGCATCGCAAGCGTGAGAAAAACCGTTACGGAAATAGTAAATGTCAAATACTTGAGTTTTGCTCTTATAATTTACAACCCTCCAAATTCTCGTTGAGTAAACACTTTCCTCGAAAATCCAAATTTAGAGAAGAAAATAAATTTAACGGTTACGGTCCCATGTCGTAAAATCTCAGTTCTGGTTATTTCGAAAGGTTCTCTGTTTCACGTGACTAACACGTGTGGGCTCTCCATTGTTCATTGTTTCGCTAGGCTGAGGGCCTGAGACCCTTCGCGACGAAGTTTCACGACGTCACACGCTCCCCTTCTTCCCCTTTTTTTTCATTTCCCCGCTTTTCCTTGAGTTTCACTTTTCCCTCTCCCCTGGGCCAGGATTGCGCGCGCAACTTTTGGTCCGGTGGGGTTGCGGACCCAACCCTTGGAGTTAAATTTAAGTTTAAGTCAGTTCCATCGTGGAAATTGGTGGTGAAGCCTTCAGCTTCCAGCTTCTCTCTTCAAATAGTTTTTCAGTAGAGTTTTTCTAGAGTTTATTAAATTCATTTTTTTTTTAGTGCAAAGTTTAAAGTCTGAAGTTGAAGTATTTTGAATAAAAGTGTTTGTGTGCTCTCTTAAGCACTTGTGTTGAATTTATTTCACAATTCAACCCTTCCAACCAAATATTCTGGGATTAAACAATTGGACTTCGATGGAGTGCTCATCAGAGCTTTGGCGGCAAACGAATCTACAGTCAAAAATTGGCGCTCTAAATTTCATTGGCGCTACTGTCCTCCTAGTTACTTCGGTAGGACGGGTAGGACATAACAAAAATCCCAAACCGGAAATGAGGGAGGGGGAATGCTGAAGTAAGAAGAGGTGCCATCTAACGATCGGAGTGAAATATAGTATCGCCTTGTTCCTGCAGATGGCGGATGCAATATTAAAAGAATGTTGAAATCAAAGATTTTCTTCGTTTTGAAGGCTTCGAAAATCACGACGCGATGAGAATGCTACCGGGAGCGCCCGGTATTTTTTTTTTCACGGGAAATATTGATCAAAGAGCAAATTCATTACAACAATAATATTCCGTGGCTATCGGACGCTATCGGAACAATTTTCATTAAAAAGAAATGTTTTGCAACAGTAGCAAGAGTTTATCGGGCGAGAACCGCTACAATTTTTTTCATTGAAAATAATAGATTTTCAACAAATTTTTGACAACATTTATACATGCAGTCTACCGGGTGGAACCGGTACTTTTTTCCCGAGGGAATATTATTTTTCCAACAATCTTTGACAACAATAAT
>NW_021680423.1:140251-140460 GCF_001412515.2 Diachasma alloeum
TTGGTTTCATTCTTATGACAGCATTTGTTGCAAAAAATATATATTTTTTAAAAATAAAACTGTACCGGTTCCGCCCGGGAGATTGTCTAAAAATTGGGTGGTGCCAGATGGTATGACCGTTGTGGTCTTTTACCTACCCGTCCCAGTACCTACGCGGTACCCCAGCCTAATTCCCTACCCGCACTTGCCTCTAAGCTAACTTATATCTA
>NW_021680423.1:140587-140997 GCF_001412515.2 Diachasma alloeum
CCGGTAGACTGTCTATATTATTGTTGTTGAAAATTTATGGTTTCCTGGGTAGAAAACCGTACCGGTTTCATCCGGTAGACTGTGGCTTTCATTCTTATGAAAGCATTTTTTGCAAAAAAAGTTTTTTTTAAAATAAAACCGTACCGGTTCTGCCCGATTGACTGCCTATATTATTGTTGTTGAAATTTTTTAGAAAAAATAATGTTTCCGCAGCAGAAAATTGTACCGGTTTCACCCGGTAGACTGTCTATATTATTGTTGTTGGAAATCTATATGTAGTTTCCGTGGCAGAAAACCGCACCAGTTCCACCCGGTAGACTATTGGTTTCATTCTTATGACAGCATTTGTTGCAAAAAAATATATATTTTTAAAAAATATAACTGTACCGGTTCCGCCCGGTAGACTGTCT
>NW_021680423.1:141282-145491 GCF_001412515.2 Diachasma alloeum
AAAAATATAACTGTACCGGTTCCGCCCGGTAGACTGTCTATCAGGCAGTCGGGTATATGTCTGCATATTATTGTTGTTGAAAATTTATGGTTTCCTTGGCAGAAAACTGTACCGGTTCCGCCCGGTAGATTGTCTATATTATTGTTGTTGGAAATTTATAGTTTCCTTGGCAGAAAACCGTACCGGTTCCACCCGGTGGATTGTTGGTTTCATTCTTATGACAGCATTTGTTGCAAAAAAAAAATATATTTTTTAAAAATAAAACTGTACCGGTTCCGCCCGGTAGACTGTCTATATTATTGTTGTTGAAAATTTGTGGTTTCCTGGGCAGAAAACCGTATCGGTTTCACCCGGTAGACTGTGGCTTTCATTCTTATGAATGCATTTGTTGCAAAAAAAGATTTTTTTTAAAATAAAACCGTACCGGTTCTGCCCGATAGACTGCCTATATTATTGTTGTTGAAAATTTTTAGAAAAAATAATGTTTCCGCAGCAGAAATTTGTCCCGGTTTCACCCGGTAGACTGTCTATATTATTGTTGTTGGAAATTTATAGTTTCCTTGGCAGAAAACCGTACCGGTTCCACCCGGTAGATTGTTGGTTTCATTCTTATGACAGCATTTGTTGCAAAAAAAAAATATATAAAAAAAAAATGAAACTGTACCGGTTCCGCCCGGCAGACTGTCTATATTATTGTTGTTGAAAATTTGTGGGCGTTTCCTGGGCAGAAAACTGTACCGGTTCCACCCGGTAAATTGTTGGTTTCATTCTTATGACAGCATTTGTTGCAAAAAAAAAATATATAAAAAAAAAATGAAACTGTACCGGTTCCGCCCGGCAGACTGTCTATATTATTGTTGTTGAAAATTTGTGGGCGTTTCCTGGGCAGAAAACTGTACCGGTTCCACCCGGTATATTGTTGTAAAAAGAAAAATTTTTTTTAAATAAAACTTTACTGGTTCCGCCCGGTAGACTGTCTATATGATTGTTGTTGAAAATTTATGGTTTCCTTGGCAGAAAACTGTACCGGTTCCACCCGGTATATTGTTGGTTTCATTCTTATGACAGTATTTGTTGCAAAAAAAAATATATTGAAAAAAAAAATGTACCGGTTCCGCGCGGTAGACTCTCTATATTATTGTTGATGAAAATTTATGGTTTCCTTGGCAGAAAACCGTTCCGGTTACACCCGGTAGACTGTCTATATTATTGTTGTTGAAAATTTATGGTTTCCTTGGCAGAAAACCGTTCCGGTTACACCCGGTAGACTGTCTATATTATTGTTGTTGAAAATTTATGGTTTCCTTGGCAGAAAACCGTTCCGGTTACACCCGGTAGACTGTCTATATTATTGTTGTTGAAAATTTATGGTTTCCTTGGCAGAAAACCGTTCCGGTTACACCCGGTAGACTGTCTATATTATTGTTGTTGAAAATTTATGGTTTCCTTCGCAGAAAACTGTACCGGTTCATCTACCGGGTGGAACCGGTACGGTTTTCTGCCAAGGAAACTATAAATTTCCAATAACAATAATGTAGACAGTCTACCGGGCGGAACCACTACAGTTATATTTTTAAACAATATATATTTTTTTGCAACAAATGCTGTCATAAGAATGAAACCAATAGTCTACCGGGTGGAACTGGTGCGGTTTTCCACCAAGGAAACTATAAATTTCCAATAACAATAATGTAGACAGTCTACCGGGCGGAACCACTACAGTTATATTTTTAAACAATATATATTTTTTTGCAACAAATGCTGTCATAAGAATGAAACCAATAGTCTACCGGGTGGAACTGGTGCGGTTTTCCACCAAGGAAACTATAAATTTCCAATAACAATAATGTAGACAGTCTACCGGGCGGAACCGGTACAGTTTTCTGCCAAGGAAACCATAGGTTTTCAACAACAATGATATGGACAGTCTACCGGGCGTAACCGGCACGGTTTTATTTTAGAAAAATCGTTTTTTTTGCAAACAAATGTTTTCATGTAAATGAAAGCCACAGTCTACCGGGTGAAACCGGTACAATTTCCTGCTGGGGAAACATTATTTTTTCTAAAAATTTTCAACTACAATAATATAGGCAGTCTATCGGGCAGAACCGGTACGGTTTTATTTAAAAACCAAATCTTTTTTTGCAACAAATGCTTTCATAAGAATGAAAGCCACAGTCTACCGGGTGAAACCGGTACGGTTTTCTGCGAAGGAAACCATAAATTTTCAACAACAATAATATAGACAGTCTACCGGGCGAAACCGGTACAGTTTTATTTTTGAAAAATATATTTTTTTTTGCAACAAATGCTGTCATAAGAATGAAACCAACAGTCTACCGGGTGGAACCGGTACGGTTTTCTGCCAAGGAAACTATAAATTTCCAACAACAATAATATAGACAGTCTACCGGGCGGAACCGGTACAGTTATATTTTTAAAAAATATATATTTTTTTGCAACAAATGCTGTCATAAGAATGAAACCAATAGTCTACCGGGTGGAACTGGTGCGGTTTTCTACCAAGGAAACTATAAATTTCCAACAACAATAATGTAGACAGTCTACCGGGCGGAACCGGTACAGTTTTCTGCCAAGGAAACCATAGGTTTTCAACAACAATGATATGGACAGTCTACCGGGCGTAACCGGCACGGTTTTATTTTAGAAAAATCGTTTTTTTTGCAAACAAATGTTTTCATGTAAATGAAAGCCACAGTCTACCGAGTGAAACCGGTATAATTTCCTGCTGGGGAAACATTATTTTTTCTAAAAAATTTCAACTACAANTTTCAACAACAATAATATAGGCAGTCTATCGGGCAGAGCCGGTCTGGTTTTATTTAAAAAAAAAAATCTTTTTTTGCAAAAATGCTTTCATAAGAATGAAAGCCACAGTCTACCGGGTTAAACCGGTATGGTTTTCTGCCAAAGGAACCATAAATTTTCAACAACAAAAATATAGACAATCAGACAACGGTACCTGGTGCGCCCGGTAGTTTTCTAATATATTTTATGCCAAATTTTTAGTGGACAAACAATATTTTTAACAAGAAAATTGTACCGGAAAGGCTCGCTAATTTTTCAATATTTTTTACGACTGTTTTTAAAAAAAAACAATAATTTATTTACAAGAAAATTGTGCGGGGTGCGCACGGTAGTTTCTCACAATTTTTTTATGCAGAATTTGTGGTGGAAAAACAATTCTTTTTTACAAGAAAATTGATTTTCCACCACAATTTATTAGTTTTTTAATATTTGTTATGACGACTGTTNCGGGTGCGCATGGTAATTTTTAAATATTTTTTTACGCCGGATTTGTGGTGGAAAAGTAATATTTTTTACAAGAAAATTGTACCGACGGCACACGGTAGTTTTTCAATATTTTTTATGTCGACTATTTGTTGAAAAAACAATAATTTATTTACAAGATTGTACCGGGTGCGCACGGTAGCGTTTCAATATTTTTTAATGCAAAATTCTTGTCGAAAAAACTATTTCATACACGAAAATTGTACCGAGCGGGCCCGGTAGCCTTTAAATATTTTTTTATTACAAATTGTAGTTGAAGAAACAATATTGNTTTTCAATATTTTTTATGTCGACTATTTGTTGAAAAAACAATAATTTATTCACAAGATTGTACCGGGTGCGCACGGTAGCGTTTCAATATTTTTTAATGCAAAATTCTTGTCGAAAAAACTATTTCATACACGAAAATTGTACCGAGTGGGCCCGGTAGCCTTTAAATATTTTTTTATTACAAATTGTTGTTGAAGAAACAATATTTTATACCGGAGGATTGTAACGTGCGGGCCCGGTTTGTCAGTATTTTGTTGTGACGACTGTTTGTTAAAAAAAAAATAATTTATTTACAAGAAGATTGTACCGTGTGCGCACTGTAATTTTTCCATATTTTGTTATGCCCAATTTGTGGTGGAAAAGCAATATTTTTTACAAGAAAATTGTACCGGATGGGCCCGATAGTTTTTCAATGGTTTTTATCACGACTGTTTGTTAAAACAAACACTAATTTATTTACAAGAAAATTGTACCGGTTGCGCCCGGCAGTTTTTCAATATTTTTGGATGCCATATTCTGGTTGAAAAAAGAATATTTTAAACAAGAAATTTGAACCGGGTGGGCCCGGTAGCCTTTCAATATTTTTTAATGCCAAATTCTGGTTGAAAAAACAATATTTGAGACAAT
>NW_021680423.1:145516-170853 GCF_001412515.2 Diachasma alloeum
AAGATTATACCGGCTGCACCCAGTAGTTTTTCAATATTTTTTGTGACGACTGTTTATTAAAAAAAAAAATTTATTTACAAGAGGATTGTACCGAGTGTGCACAGTAATTTTTCAATATTTTTTATGCCGAATTTGTGGTGGAAAAGCAACATTTTTTACAAAAAAATTGTACCGGGTGCGCATGGTAATTTTTAAATATTTTTTTACGCCGGATTTGTGGTGGAAAAGTAATATTTTTTACAAGAAAATTGTACCGACGGCACACGGTAGTTTTTCAATATTTTTTATGTCGACTATTTGTTGAAAAAACAATAATTTATTCACAAGATTGTACCGGGTGCGCACGGTAGCGTTCAATATTTTTTAATGCAAAATTCTTGTCGAAAAAACTATTTCATACACGAAAATTGTACCGAGCGGGCCCGGTAGCCTTTAAATATTTTTTTATTACAAATTGTAGTTGAAGAAACAATATTGTATACCGGAGGATTGTAACGTGTGGGCCCGGTTTGTCAGTATTTTGTTGCGACGACTGTTTGTTAAAAAAAAAAATTTATTTACAAGAAGATTGTACCGTGTGCGCACTGTAATTTTTCCATATTTTGTTATGCCCAATTTGTGGTGGAAAAGCAATATTTTTTACAAGAAAATTGTACCGGATGGGCCCGATAGTTTTTCAATGGTTTTTATCACGACTGTTTGTTAAAACAAACACTAATTTATTTACAAGAAAATTGTACCGGTTGCGCCCGGCAGTTTTTCAATATTTTTGGATGCCATATTCTGGTTGAAAAAAGAATATTTTAAACAAGAAATTTGAACCGGGTGGGCCCGGTAGCCTTTCAATATTTTTTAATGCCAAATTCTGGTTGAAAAAACAATATTTGAGACAATAATTTTAAACCGGGTGGGCCCGGTAGTTTTTCACTATTTTTTCGCGACGACTGTATATTAAAAAAAAATTTATTTACAAGAAGATTTTACCGGGTGTGCACAGTAATTTTTCAATTTTTTTAATGCCAAATTTGTGGTGGAAAAGCAATATTTTTTACCAAAAAATTGTACCGGGTGGGCCCGATAGTTTTTCAATATTTTTTATCACGACTGTTTCTTAAAAAAACTATTTCTTTACAAGAAGATTATACCGGCTGCACCCGGTAGTTTTTCAATATTTTTTTGCGACGACTGTTTGTTAAAAAAAAAAATTTATTTACAAGAGGATTGTACCGAGTGTGCACAGTAATTTTTCAATATTTTTTATGCCTAATTTGTGGTGGAAAAGCAATATTTTTTACAAGAAAATTGTACCGGGTCTGCACAGTAATTTTTCAATATTTTTTATGCCGAATTTGTGGTGGAAAAGCCATATTTTTTACAAAAAAATTGTACCGGGTGGGCCCGATAGTTTTTCAATATTTTTTATCACGACGGTTTCTTAAAAAAACAATTTCTTTACAAGAAGATTGTACCGGCTGCACCCCGTAGTTCTTCAATATTTTTTAATGCCAAATTCTGATTGAAAAAACCACATTTTATACAAGAAAATTATATCGGATGGACCCGCTAGTTTTTAAATAAATCTTATGTCGAATTTTGGGTAGAAAAACAATATTTTTACCTAGAAAATTATACCGGGTTAGCCCGGTAGATTTTCAATATTTTTTATGTCGACTATTTGTTGAAAAAACAATAATTTATTTACAAGAAGATTGTACCGGGTGGGCCCGGTAGGCTTTCAATATTTTTTTCTGACAAATTCTTGTTGAAAAAACAATATTTTATACACGAAAATTGTACCGGGTTGGCCCGGTAGTGTTTCAACATTTCATATAACGATTATTTGTTAAAAAAAAACAATAGTTTATTTACAACAAGATTTTATCGGGTGCATCCGGTAGTTTTTCAATACCTTTTATGACGACTGTTTACTGAAAAAACAATAATTCATTTACAAGAACATATTGTACCGGTTGCGCCCGGCAGTTTTTCAATATTTTTTTATGCCGAATGTTTGGTAGAACAATAATATTTTCAACGAGAAAATTAGACCAGGTGGGTCCGATATTTTTTTAATTTTTTTTATGGGGACTATTTATTCAAAAAACAATAATTTATTCACAAGATGATTGTATCGGGGGCGCACGGTAGTTTTTCAATAATTTTGATGTCAAACTCTCGTTGAAAAAACATTATTTTTTACAAGAAAATTGTACCGGGTTGGCCCGATAGTGTTTCAATATTTAATATGACGACTGTTTTTTAAAAACAAATAATAATTCATTTCCAAGAACGTTGTGTGCCGGGTGCGCCCGGCAGTTTTTCAATATTTGTTATGGCGACTGTTTGTTAAAAAAAGAATTTATTTACAAGAAAATTGCACCGGGTGGGCCCGGTAGTTGTTAAATATTTTTTTACGACAACTGTTCGTTAAAAAAACAATTGATTTACAAGAAGATTATACCGGTTGCGCACCGTACCGGTTCTGCCCGATAGACTGCCTATATTATTGTTGTTGAAATTTTTTAGAAAAAATAATGTTTCCCCAGCAGAAAATTGTACCGGTTTCAGCCGGTAGACTGTGGCTTTCATTTGCATGAAAGCATTTGTTTACAAAAAAAAAACTATTTTTCTAAAATAAAACCGTGCCAGTTACGCCCGGTAGACTGACTATATCATTGTTGTTGAAAACTTACGGTTTCCTTGGCAGAAAACTACCGGTTCAGCCCGGTAGACTGTCTATATTATTGTTGTTGGAAATTTATAGTTTCCTTGGCAGAAAACCGTATCGTTTTCACTCGGTAGATTGTTGGTTTCATTCTTATGACAGCATTTGTTGCAAAAAAAATATATTTTTAAAAAATAAAACTGTACCGGTTCCGCCCGGTAGACTGTCTATATTATTGTTGTTGAAAATTTATGGTCTCCTTGGTAGAAAACCGTACCGGTTTCACCCGGTAGACTGTGGCTTACATTTTTATGGAAGCATTCGATGCAAAAAAAAGATATCTTTCTAAAATAAAACTGTACCGGTTTCGCCCGGTAGACTGTCTATATTATTGTTGTTGAAAATTTATGGTTTCCTTGGCAGAAAACCATACCGGTTTCACCCGGTAGACTGTGGCTTACATTTTTATGGAAGTTTTCGATGCAAAAAAAAGATATCTTTCTAAAATAAAACTGTACCGGTTCCGCCCGGTAGACTGCCTATATTATTGTTGTCAAAGATTGTTGGAAAAATAATATTCCCTCGGGAAAAAAGTACCGGTTCCACCCGGTAGACTGCATGTATAAATGTTGTTAAAAATTTGTTGAAAATCTATTATTTTCAATGAAAAAAATTGTAGCGGTTCTCGCCCGATAAACTCTTGCTACTGTTGCAAAACATTTCTTTTTAATGAAAATTGTTCCGATAGCGTCCGATAGCCACGGAATATTATTGTTGTAATGAATTTGCTCTTTGATCAATATTTCCCGTGAAAAAAAAAAAATACCGGGCGCTCCCGGTAGCATTCTCATCGCGTCGTGATTTTCGAAGCCTTCAAAACGAAGAAAATCTTTGATTGCAACATTCTTTTAATATTGCATCCGCCATCTGCAGGAACAAGGCGATACTATATTTCACTCCGATCGTTAGATGGCACCTCTTCTTACTTCAGCATTCCCCCTCCCTCATTTCCGGTTTGGGATTTTGGTCCTTTGGGATTTTGTCACCCATCCCTGATTTTGATGGTTGGTAGCAATGATCAGCCATCTTTGTCCGCGATATTCAAATTAATATAAAAAATTAATTAAATAACGTAAAATCTTTAAATACTGAGAAAAGTCGAGAATGAAAGGACAATGAACAGGGGACGAAAAACAACTTCGCAGGCGTGAGAAAAACCGTTGCCGGAAATAATAAATGTCAAGTACTTGAGTTTACTTCGTAAATTTACAGCTCTCCAAAATTCCTCAAAACAATACTTTTCTTGAAATTCTGAAATATAGAGAGAAAATAAACTCGACGGTTACGGTCGTAAAATTGTTAAGTCTCGGTTCTGAGATATTTAGAAAGTCTCTCTGATTCACGTGTTCCACACGTGTTGAGTGTTGAGTTCTCCTTTGTTCATTGTATCGCGGAGCTGAAGGGCCTGAGACCCCTCAAGAGGGAATACTGTTGACGTCACACGCTCCCCTTTCTCCCTCTTTCGCTTCCCGATTTCTCTTTTAAGTTACCCCTCTTCCCTTTACTCCGGGCCAAGATTGCGCGCGCAACTTTTGGTCTAGTGGGGGTGTATGGACCCAACCCTTAGATTTTTAGTTTAAGTTAGAGACAGTCCCATCGTGGCTGTTGTTCCGACAACTGTTCCAGCTTCTCTCTTCGATTAGTTTTTCTTAAAGTTTTCCATAAAAGTTTTATCAAGTGTATTTGTCTACCAAAGATTTCAAGTTTAAATTAGAAGTTTGAAATAAATAGTGTTAATGTGCTCTCCTAAGCACTAGTGTTTTGATTTATTCTGGAATACACCTTCAACCCATTTATTCAAAAAATGAACGAGTCAACATCGATGGAGTCCTCATCAGAGGTTTAGCGGCTAACAGATCCACATTTCGAAGTTTGGCGCTCGTTATTTCAAAAAGGCGCCACTGTCCTCCTAGTAACATTGATAGGACATAACCTAAACCCGCCTAGGGAAAAGCGCAAATCGCTTGAAATACAGCCGCATTTTGAATATTCGAAAATATTAAAATGAGTCTCTACTATTTTCCGGTTTGAAAGTAAAAATGATCATTGCGCCTATAAGGGGAAAAAGCGGAATAAAAATGAATCGAGGTGTATTGATTATTATTCTCGTTTTTTAAAATGAAAAATAGAAACCAATATCACTTTAGTGCTATAAGTTATAACATATTATCACAAACAAATATTATAGCTATTAATCTTTGGAAAAGAGTATTATACGCAATAAAATAAAAGTTCTGCTGTTCACAACTCGGCAGATGGGAGCGTACAGCTCTCAGCTTCGTCAGTACTGAAGAGTATCAGGGTCTCTTCCAATACGTCAATCTCATCAGCATTTTGCGAAGATCCAGGGGCATCGCTTTTGGGAATCTCGTACATTTTAGCGGTAAATAATTGGAACATCTGTTGAGTAGGCTCAAAGGAAGTACAACGGAGTTTTCTCACGTAACAATGAATACGAATCCTCAGAATCGCAGTCAACATATCGATCTGCATTTTATTCCTACACTTGGTTTTGACGCAATTCATCACTGAGAAAACTCTCTCGACCACTGCATTGCTGACTGGCAGCGAAAGCATTTTTAAAACTGTTCCAGCCAACTCCTTGACCACCTGTCGACCACTGGCATTTTTAAATGTATACGCATGAGACCAGAATTTGGATGTATCATTCAAAATTTCCCTAGAAAAATGGTCATTCCAAGGAATCAGATTGATGTCTCTCAACTGATTATCGATTGCTGTGAGATCACTGTCCTGGATGAATACCGGTGGTATATCGTTAATTGATGGTTTGGTGGCTGGAGACAAAACTTTCACCGATGCAAACTTTGAAACGTCTTTCAAGATTTTCAAATTATTCGGCATACGGTTCACAAGCTGCTCACATAAAGTCAGAAGGTATTCTCTGCATCTTCGAGACACTTCTGTGACAACCTCTGGTGGTACTTTGTCATTTACGGCTGCACGATGAAATTCCACTCCCAGATCGACTTCGTCGATTGACTTCAGTGCTAGCGTATTATTCAGTGCTTCACTAATTACAGTGACACACTGAGTAGTTTGAGCTTTTTCAATGAATAAAGGTTTAATAAAACGAGTAGCCACTGAGAGAATGAGCGTCCATAAACTATCGAAAAGTTCATAAATATCGCGATCCGTGCTTTGAAATAGGAGATTTACTTCAGTGACTCCCTGGAGGATGGATTTCAGGAAAAGTAAGTATAAGTGATTGGCTGGATCGTTATAAATTTGAGCCAAGTGTCTAGCAGTTAGACATTTGTCCTGATTTTTAGTAGCAATCATAGAAAAATGAGTCTTTAACTCCAACCATTGATCCAGAATACGTCTCACTACTCCATTATACGCCAGCCATCGTGTGTCGCATAGTTGTATTAGAGCCAACATTTTCTTGTTATTGTCATTGATAAGATTGAATAATGCCCGGTATTCTTCCATTCGTTTTGCACTCAGACAAAACCAATTTCGTGACTCTCGTATCAAATACTCCAAATGAGCAGGGAGAACGTCAGCAGCTTTCGAAGCACACAGATTTAAAGAGTGACATATGCAGCGAATGAGGATCAAATTAGGTAACGGTATGTTATCCCTTAACAGGGTAAATACTGAGTGATTAACACCAACCATATTGCTTGCGCCATCAGTTCCAATAGCGATCAAATTTTTCACAGGAAGATTGATGCTGTTTAAGTATGACGTAATATGTTGATATAAACAATTTGATGTGATTTCTGTCACGCTCACGATACCCAAGAAGTCGGTGGTTATAGCTCCCTCTTTCTCACTGAAGTACCTGATACATAGAGCCAAATATTTCTGGACCGATACATCAGTCGATTCATCAATAATAAGAGAGTATTTTCTATCACCAATATCTTCCACGAGAGAACTCAATATTGTTGGAGATAGTACGTTTTTCAAAAGTTGAGAACATTTTGTTCGATGAAGACGTATGGACTCAAGTTGACTCTTTTTTCCCAACTTCTGAACAATTTCTCCTAAATGGTCGATGGTTCTGACTGCACTGTGTAGTGCAACAAAAACGGATAGTTTTATCTCTGCTAATTTCGTAGCATCTCCAACCACATTAATCCCGAACGTTGAAATTGGCCTTTGATTGTTGAGACATTCAGCGAATCGACAATGTTTCTGGGTTACGGCGTGGGCCAGCAACTGTCTTATGTGCTCTTAGGCCTACTTTGCAAAACTTACAATAAGCTTCTTGTCCTAATGCATTGGGATCTGGATTCTTTGATATCCAAGCTGGGAAATGAGAAAAATCAACGTGAATGATTGGGATCACACTTACCGGAAGGTTAACGCTAGAGACATAATATTTAGTCGTCTGAAAGAACGATTTACCCTCACCTGCCATCTCAGGTGCCAATTCCCAGGATTTGTTGTAATGTTTTTCATATTTCCCATGTTTACCCATTTTCATATATATATTTTGTATTTAAGTTGTGATCATCGATCAAAATCAAGTATAAACACGCTTGACAGTTGTGGAAACCGAAAGACCCCAATGGATGGTCCGACACATGCAAACGCACCCAAAACTGTACCGACAAAAGGGGCAACTGGTGACGAATTATTGAACGAATTTGAATTTTTAATGATCAAGAAAATGTCATTTCGCTTGTAAATGACATAAGAGATTTGTTTAAAATAATAAAAAAATCAAATTGAGAATACGCCTAAAATTGCATAATGCAAAAAAAAATAGCCTAATTGGGCGATGGGCTAGAAACCTCAATCTCATACCGCCTTCCCGACTTCCCACCTCGCCTAAGCGGCGGTAAACCGCCCAATCTGGCAACTCTGGCGTGAGCATCGAAGTGGTGACTGGGCAGTGAGGGGGAGCAATCAACCAACCAAACTTCGACTGGAACGCTGCGATAAAGATATGGGAATCCCGAGGGGTACCGTATTTCTTTCGCCTATTCCTATACAACGATTGTCGCTCGTTCTTTCCTCATGAGAATGAAATTCATCTACGATTCAAAAAATGACTAGAGGCTGGTTTGTCCATGTTCCTTTTCCTCTAAAGGTCAGTTTTGCAAACGGAAACTTTGGCAATCGACTCGTTGGAATAACACATGGACCCCTCTGGCGGAACGGATCATTGGGCAACTGGACCCTTTGTGAAGGATATCCAAGTCTTTTACAGTTTGGTACAGACCACACTATAGATTCAACCATTTTCAATCATCAAATTTGTCAATTAAATTGCATGACAAAATGTTGAAACAAATCATGAATATTCAGCGTCATTCAAATTACATTTTGCATAGAATTATTATTTTTTTTTCAAACATTCGGTGTTCGTAAATAAATAATTGAAATTGTTTAAACTTTCGGAAATCTTATTTATGCTTTTGAATGGAAGCTTTGTAATCATTGCTTTTCACGTAGAATGTCATGAAACGTGAAGATATAATGTTCTTAGAAAATGTGTGTATGTCCGGATGTGGGTACAAATTTTTCGGAAATTTTTATAAATCGTCCCAGAAAAAAGACTAGAGTTGAAGCTAAAAATATGTAATTTCGTCACATAATTGGTATTATTGTGGAATACTTCTGGGCGCAATTTCAGCTCAATAGGTCAAGTAGTTTTCGAAATACAGCAATCAAAAATCAAAAAATCAAAAATATGTTTTTATCAATATCTCGAAAACTCCGTATCTGAATTGATTTATTTTGAGGTCAAAATATTCGTTGATAATATCTATCAAATCAAATCACAATACTGCTATATAACTAGGGATCGTTTGGTAATAATCAGCATTTTTCGTTTTTGCGAGAAAATCGTTCTGTGCACGATAACTCCCGAAAACATTTAGATAGGATGTTGCAATTTGATGAGATCGTAGTTATGATATCACAGGATAGGATTGTGGGTAGGTGAAATTGGATAAGTAGTTTAGAAGATATTCAACTTTTGGTAAAAAACTGTTTTGTTCAATATCTCCCAAACTATGGGTCCGATTAATTTTTTTTTCAAAATACTCGTCTTACCGCCTCCCATCAAGATCAATCAAAATATGAAAAAATAATTTTTTCGGGTCCAATGACAAAAAATATTTTTCAAGTGATAGTTAATGTGACGTTCCATAGTATGCACAACACTTAGAATAAGCACCTGAGATTCTGGCTATTATTTAGTATTATTGAGTGACACTTGTGTATAAAATTCTGTGCTGATCGATTCAATAAGTGTAGAGCAATTCATCCAAAAATTTTTTTTTTCTAAAGTCACATTTTATCGATTATTTTCGCCTCACGGAGCTTATTCTCGACTTGCATGAAGACGGATTCGGGTGTGAACGAGGTGGACGGAGGCGGAATTACACACGAATCCGTCTTCGCGGAACTCAAGAATAAACCCCCAGAATAACTTGAAAAGTTATATAATAAAAAGGTATGTTTTTTTTTATTTGATATTATGTAACATTTGATCAAATAACGATGGAAACGGGAATCGACTTGGAAAAAGAAAACATGGAAAACATTTTTCCGCGAACCATTGCACCAGATCCATTCGGAATTTTATTACCAATGGAATTGCTAGAGAGAGCAAAGTTTAAATAATATAAAATCATTGCAAAATATCCGGAAACTTGGGGTAAAATATGGAGCTCAAATGAAAGTTCTGATGTTCAACTATAAAAGTAGAAAAGCATTTCACTGGAGAAAAAATAGTCAAAGTACTTGGATATCCTGAAGGTATTTATGACGGGGTGGCCATGTAGAAGATGAGACGGTTAGAAGACAACGAAAACTATAATAAACAAAGTCATAATCATATCAACAACATCTAAATATAGTAGAAATAATTTTTAAATTTTCATTTCATGTCATTTATTTTTTTTTTCGTCAGTAATTGTATAAAGAGATTTCAAAATCTCATTTGGAATCCTTGTTTTTGATAGCATAATAAAGAAGTGATATTGATCAGCAGCAATTGTTTTGTTATTATTATTATCATCAACAATTGTTACATTACTTTTTTTCCCATGAAGAATGATTGGATTCTCCATTCAAATGTGATACTCTCTCAACCATTAAAAAGATTATACAGTTTAATTGATGAATCGTCAACCTTGGAGTTGGCTTTCTGCCCAATCATTTCCAACAATTTGTCATAAGCGAACGTAACTTCCTTGAAATCATTTTCATATTTGGTTTTCTGCTCTTCAGTGGTATCCAATACGCGATTGAGATAATGAAGGAGTTCTTTGTGCTCATAAACTTCTTTAATTTCTTCGAGCGATGAATCTCTTCTAATTCCCAGGATTTCATAAGGATCTTTCCCTAAGAAAGATACAATCGGATTGACAGCATTATTGATCAATTGCAGACAATCGGGATCTGTGGGGCATAATGTCAGGACTTTGGAGAAATCAGCAATAGCTTCCTTATACTTGCGAATCTCCAAGTAACATTTCCCTCGTTGTTTCAGAGCTAGATAATGCTTGTCATCACCGTTTATAACTCGTTCGTACTCTACAATTGCTCGTTCATACTTTTTCAGGTTCCAAGACGCTTGACCCATGTTAAAATATAATTTGATCTTCATGTTCATGTGGTCAGGATCGATTCCCAGAGCTGATAAATAGTGGTTGTGGGCAGCTTCAAAATTCTTATTTAGGAATGCATCGTTCCCTTGCTTTTTCTTCTCAGATATTCTCCTCGCTTTCTGCACACATTAATGTATTTGAATTAATAGATAAAAATTAATCAGTTTTATTTCACACCTGAACACATTTCATAGAAAAAAAACGTAGCACATTCGCCAGAAAATTCTATCAATTTCTCATGAATTCCATTGAAATATTCCGCAGATTTTCTACGCGTTTTTTCCAATGAAAATGTTAAATAGAAAATATTTTACCAAAGAAATCAACATTACAACTGACTTTATTGAAATATATGTCAATGGAAAGTTGTTGATCTACACTATCTAAATAGTCTTATTTGATTTGTAAACCTGTTGGTGGCGCTGTTCGGGGTTCAGCGGCATGAGTCCCGTACCCCTAACCCGTGGAAAATTTCAACCGAGCCGAAGAAAAAATTTTTTTCGTGTCACGGGACCTGAAAATCCCCATTCACGTTTTTCAGATCCATTGACACGAAAATTAATATACACACCTCGCCATGGGAAACATATCACCCTCCCCCACGTGCTTGCCATCCTCGCCTTCGGCTCGGAAGGCAATCTTGCACGTGGAGAACGGTGACCTGTTTTCCAAGGCTCGGGCATGTAATGTACTATTTCGTCATTCCGACTACAAGGCAGGGCTTTATGGATGCTACGCGTCCGTGAATCGCTGTCTACGGTCGTTATGACAAAAATATTATTCGACATACGACCTAAAAAAACTTTTCTAGCTCATATGATCGTAACCCTCACCCTCGGCTCGGGCTGTAAACTCATATTCGCCAGAATAGTACATTAGAGTACAAGGGCACAAATTTCGTTTTCAACGAATGTGTTACAGGCCGAGCCGAAGACCCGGCTCATAAACTTCACATGAACATGGTCGGCTCATAAACTTCACTTTACATGGCTCGGCCTGTAAACTACACATTCGTTGAAAACGAAATTTATTACCGAGTGCTCTATAATATTTTATGTTAAGTCGTGCAGAAGTCGAGTTTTGAGCAGGCTGCGCGAAGCGCAGCGTGCGATAAACTCGACTTCTTGCACGGCGCGACATAAAAGTTTTTTTCTGTACTGCTTCTCACGATTTTTCGTCTGGGAATTGGTATTGCATACTTCCCAAACTCGAAAACTTGAAAATCACTACAAAAAAATCTTGTCCCGGGCTGCTGCGATGGGGTTTATTACTCGTGTGGCGTTGGCGTCCGAGCCGAAGGCGAGTGAGCGATGGCATTGAACTTTGAGGGTAATACCGCCCGGCATGCGTCCAATGCCGCCCATCTTGTTTTGTTGATTTCTTTAGCAATACCGACCAACTGTTATAATTTTTCCTATTTCCATCTTTCGTGTCGATTCTTTGGCTCCATTTTGATAAAGATTTCGCGTGAATAACAATAAATTATCCTGAATTTACGCGATGTTTCAGTGGCCACCGACTACCCCAAACAATCGAGCTGTCACTCGACTATTCTCTAATAGCTGCAGCTAGAAATCATGACCGAAATTACCCACAAACTCTGGGCGGAATAATCCTCAAACACGGAGGCTGATAAAATAGCCAATAATAACTGATGAAGATATTTTTCTGCTAACGAAAATGTCGCAATGGATGTGGACGTGTATAACGAACATATATTTCACACTCCATTCAATTATGGACCAACTAGAAATTTGAAAAATCTTAAATTCTGGGGTCGAAATATTTTAAGAATTCAGTAGGAAATGATTTCGATTTTTTTAACGATGTTTCCACGGTAGAAAATTGAAAATTTCTATTGAAATTACTTGCTGTTATCAAATATTTGTATAAGTAAAAAAAGAAAAAAAAATTTTCACAGCCAATATTGAGAAATACGGGGGGGGGGGGGGCGACGGAGAAAAAAAAAGCGAGAAAACACTTGGAAAATTTATGTTAAGAAATTTCTATGGAAAATGTAGCATCCAATACCACTCGAACTTCAAAATTAAAACTTTCTATTGAACATTTTCTAATACCAAAAACGCACAGAACAGCTGGGAAATGTTCATCTACAATACCACAAGAGCTTTAAAATTATTGGGTTTTTTTCAAAATTATTAGGTTCGTTGTAAATAGGGGAGGTTGGGGTAAAATGGACACTTGACTTTTTTTTAAATGTTAGTGACGGGTTGAAATGTTGATGAAATTTAATTTTTTTTTCAATACAAAGAACAATTCTTTCCCTTTGTGATGAGCCTAAACTGAGCTTTATTGATACATTTGTTTCTGAGTTATGAATAGTTTTTAAAAAGTCTAAAGTTTCCATTGTACCCTACCCTCCCCTAAACGACGAAATCAATTTTTTCAGGTTAAAAGACTTTTCTGAAATACTTGACGAGTTCATTTGTATGCAAAAACCTTGAAGGAAATACCCGATTAATTTTGAAGTTCGAGTGGTATGCGGGAGATAATTTTCCCATCGAAATTTCGGCCAAAAAAAATTGCACCGTGAAACGAAATTGACAGTTGAGAGATGGGAGTTTGAATTTTATCCGCAAGCACCTTCATTTTTTATATACAAGCAGCATAAAAAATTATCAGTTGAAGTATCAAAAACTAGATAGGACGCGCGCGCCGCTTCCGCGCCGAATAGATTAGATTCCGAATCGAATAGATCATTGTAATTCATCGATTGCTGACAACTTACTTCATAAAGATCACGAACTTTAGAAGTACCAGGATCGAGTTTAATGAGCTCCTCAAAGTGCATCACAGCAGCATCGATATCCAAATCGTACTTCTTGATCCCCAAGATATATTTGACCTTCAAGTTATTGGCATCTTTCTCCAGAATCTCCTTCACAATCTCCTCACTCTCCTTATACCGCTTCAACAGCGCCAAATACTCCGCTTGTTTGATCTTCAGCGACAGATTCTCCGAACTAATGACCAAACTCTCGCAGACGCTTGCCAGAGCCTCTTTGTAGTTCTCACTTTTCACAGCTGTTTTCTCCCTCTCAATGTACCCTTGCAACTCGTTCAACTTCTCGCGTTCGATCAGCAATGTTTCATTCTCGGGATCGAGTTGCGATAATTTCTTGAGGTGTATGGCTGCCTCCATTGTGCACCCAAGAATTATTGCGCACTTTATCAGACGGCAGTAGCTCTCAACGGACGAGGGATTCAGCTCGATGACTTTGGAGGCATCGGCAAAGGCGTTCTCGTATTGTTTCGACATCATGTAGCAGATCGATCGGTTGTTGTAATTCTGTGGATCCTTTGGGCACAATTTTATGAGCCTGGAGTAGTGGGAGATACTTTTCTCGTACTTACCGGCATTCGACTGTCCGGATTGACTTTCAGACTTTATCTCTCTCTTCATAAGACTTTGGGCACTCTGTCCCCCATGAGAATTCTTTTTGTTGTTATGGACATTGTTATTGTTTGTGGGTGGATTTGATTCTTGCAATTGTTGACCTCCATGACGTCTCCGTGATGTCATGGGGTGCGGTTTGATGGGGTTGCCTTTTTTGAAGAGACAACACTCCGTCAAATGACCGATTTTTCCACACGCCTTGCACGTCTCTTTCTCAGCTGGGCAGTAATGCATTCGCTTCCAAACAGCACCACATTTTATGCAGGCTTTGACAGGTATACCACGCCCCTTCGATTGCTCATGACGCGGATTTGTTTCAACTTTGTTTTGAGGGATTGATGTTGATCTTGGGTTTCCACTCATACTTCACTCGATTTTCTCCCACGCGTTTTTTTAGAAATAGAATTAGGGTTGTAAATTAATTTACCTCGACGAGATGGGTAACAAGCCTTTGTTATTGTAGCTGATAACACGTATCGCACTGATTAGCGTCGTTTGGTCGAGCTGGGTAACGTTGTGCGACTGCTGGACCCTTCTTCTTCTACTATTTTTATGGCACTGACTAATGTGCCTTACGGCCAGGGTTGCCAGATGTTTCAGACCCCTCTCCATATCGCCCAAAGTCGGTGCTAGTGTCGCCAGAAAATCGCCCATTTTTTTATATAAAACCATTTTTTATATGAGGTATTCCACGCCAAATGAGTCAACCGCTGACTCTCAACCACTTGGTAATTAATGGCAATTTTTTCTACGATTGGGGAGGTTGAAAAACTATCTCTCTAATTTTTTCAGATTTTTCGGCAGCCCAGTTCGGAGACATGATTTCTTTTTATTTTTCCGTTTTTTTCCAATAACTCGAGTTCTATGTGTCCGATTTTAACTTATTAAGCGGCAAAATTTGCCTTTTTTTACCGCCTAAACGATGATTTTCAGGAATTTCATTTCGATTCCTAGATGCCCATAATAATGAATTTTTAAAAAAAAGTGGAAAAACTTGAATTTTGCAAATTACGTCACTTTTGATTTGTTTCATTTTTTTCAGTAATTCTTATAATCAAAACAAGTATGTTGAGCCGTCATTCAAGTTGGGCATCCCGCTAGATCTATTTTATTTTTAATTTTTTCTTTTCGAAATTTCGCAAATTTGGTCAGAACACCCCAAAACGACTTCGATTATGTATCAAAAAAATATGTAATATATAGGTATACAGTCAAATTGACTTCATACTATCTATAGTCAAAGTTAATCAACGCCATTTGGAGGTGTTTTGACCAAATTTGTGGAATTTCGAAAAGACAAAATTGAAAATAAAATAGAAGCAAGAGGATGTCCAACTTGTATGACGATTCAAAATACTTGTTTTGATTATAAGAATTACTGAAAAAAGGAAACAAATAAAGAACGACGTAATTTATCAAACTGAAGTTTTTCCATTTTTTTTCGAAAATTAGTTATGAGCATCTAGAGATCGATAGAAAAAAATTCTCTAAACATATTCTTATAGGAAGTAAAAAATAGAAAATTTTGACGCTTAATAAATCAGAATCAGATGGATAGAACACTCGAGTTATTTAAAAAAACGGAAAAACGAGAAAAAAATCGTATCTCCAAACTGGGCTGCCAAAAAAATCTGAAAAAATTTGAGATAGTTTTTCAACCCCCCCCCCCTGACGCTGTAGGAATCGAGGTTGTTGAGGGATGTAACAATTCACTAACAAATGCGATTCAATTAACTAATCACTGTATATTTACAAGACGTTAAGAATATATACAGAAGTAAAGATGTTACGCAGAAGTGGGGTGGTCGACTTGCTGAGTATTCGGCCGTTAGCGCTGAGGTGTCACCGAATTTGCAAGACGCCCGAATTCCGTAGATGGAATTAAGTCCGAGATATACGCGTGACACTATAGGAGCGAGTGAGACAGGCCGTAGTCTATACGCAATACCCCCTTCCCGTGGTCACTAAGAGGTCGATGGAATTTTATCATTGGATTTCATGTTTTTGGGGGTGAGGAATCCGAATATGTTATTTATTTTGTCCTCCCGTCGCACAATCATTTGTTATAAACAAATTAGTCCCCATTTTTAGTGAATGAATGTTCTTCTGGGAAAACAAAGAGAGATACAGAAAAATTGTTCAAACAAAAGTTATTCCTCTTTATTTCACCGATAAAATGATTTTTGACTCGTCGAAATCGATCGAATACTTCCAGAGATACAGGCTAAAGAGTGAGCGCGGGTGGATAGACTGCGCGGATGACGCTGAAACTAGCAGACGATGCTGGCAGACGGAGGAACGGTGGGAACGAGCACCACTGCGTGCCTCGCGCAGGGCACTCGCCGCTGTAGCCCGCAAGCTAGTCTCACATATGGTCGTTTTATCATTACTGGGGCCTTAATAATTAGATTCCTCATTGGGAATTTGATAAATAATATCCACAATATGGAAGAATAAATAATTTCTAAATATTTATTATAAGTTTTCCACTAACACGCATATTACCATTTTTTAATTTTTTAAAGAGTGGGGGTGGATTTCCGGAGGTTGCAACGACAGATGGACTCGAAATTTTTTTTGAGGTTGCGGAAGGAACCCCTCTATAAGTGGAAATGGTCAAATTCAAGATGGCGGAGTTTTAAATATTTCTTATCAATTTTTAACTGGCGCGCATATTGAGATTTTTAGTATTTTTAAAGAGTGGGGCTAGATTTGGGGGGGGTTAGCAAAGACAAATGAACTCAACATTTTTTTGGGGAGTTGGGGAGGAACCCCCTTATCAAGGGAAATGGTCTAATTCGGGATGGGCGGTTCTCAGTATCTTTTAACCATTTTTTACTGGTGCGCATATTAAGATTTATTAAATTTTCAAGCAGTGAGGGGTGGATTTCCGGTGCTAGCAACGACAAATAAACTCGAAATTTTGTTCTAGGGTGAGGGAGGAATCCCCCTAGGAGGGCCAATGGTCAAATTCAAGATGGGGGAGTTTTAAATATTTCTTATCAATTTTTAACTGGCGCGCATGTTGACATTTTCAGCATTTTCAAAGAGTGCAGCTGCCTTTCGGGGGGTAGCAAAGACAAATGAACTCCACATTTTTTTGGGCGGTACGGTAAGAACCTCCCCATGAGGAGAAATGGTCGAATTCGGGATGGGGGGTTCTCAGTATTTTTTAGCCATTTTTAACTGGCGCGCATATCACGATTTTTAAAGTTCTCAAAGCGTGGGGGTGGATTTCCGAGGGTAGCAACGGCAAATAGACTCGAAATTATTTTCTGAGGTGACGGAGGAACCCTCCTAGGAGGGCAAATGGTCAAATTCAAGATGGGGGATTTTTTATATTTTTTATCAATTTTTCAGTGGCGCGCATATTGAGATTTTTAGTATTTTTAAAGAGTGCGGCTGGATTTGGGGGGGTTAGCAAAGACAAATGAACTCGACATTTTTTTGAGGGGTTGGGAAGGAACCCCCTTATGAGGGGAAATGGTCTAATTCGGGATGGGCGGTTCTCAGTATCTTTTAACCATTTTTTACTGGTGCGCATATTAAGATTTTTTAAGTTTTCAAGCAGTGGGGGGTGGATTTCCGGGGCTAGCAACGACAAATAAACTCGAAATTTTTTTGTTTGGGTGAGGGAGGAACCCTCCTAGCAGGGCAAATGGTCAAATTCAAGATGGGCTAGTTTTAAATATTTGTTATCAATTTTTCACTGGCGCGCATATTGAGATTTTTAACATTTTCAAAGAGTGGGGCTGGATTTGGGGGGGTAGCAAAGACAAATGAACTCGAAATTTTTTTGGGAGTTGGGGAAGGAACCCCTCTATAAGGGGAACTGGTCAAATTCTATATGGGGGAATTTTAAATATGTCTCATCAATTTTCAACTGACGCGCATATTAAGATTTTTAAAGTTTTCAAGGGGTGGGGGTGGATTTCCGGGGGTACCAACAACAAATAAACTCAAAAATTTGTTTAGAAGATGAGGGAGGAACTCCCGTAGGAGGGAAAATGGTCAAATTTAAGATGGGGGAGTTTTAAATATTTCTTATCAATTTTTAACTGCCGCGCATATTTACATTTTTAAAGTTTTCAAGGGGTGGGGGTGGATTTCCGGCGCTACCAACGACAAATACACTCGAATTTTTTTTCTGGGGTGAGGGAGGAACTCCCCTAGGAGGGCAAATGGTCAAATTCAAGATATTGGAGTTTTAAATATTTTTTATCAATTTTTAACTGGCGCGCATATTGAGATTTTTAAAGTTTTCAAGGAGTGGGGGGTGGATTTCCGAGGCTAGCAACGACAATTACACTCGAAATTTTTTTCTAGGGTGAGGGAGGACCCCCCTAGGAGGGAAAAAGGTCAAATTCAAGATAGGGTAGTTTTAAATAATTTTCATCAATTTTTCACTGGCGCGCATATTGAGATTTTTAGTATTTTTAAAGAGTGGGGCTGGATTTGGGGGGGTTAGCAAAGACAAATGAACTCGACATTTTTTTGGGGGGTTGGGGAGGAACCCCCTTATGAGGGAAAATGGTCTAATTCGGGATGGGGCGTCCTAAGTATCTCATAGCCATTTTTAACTGGCGCACATATCAAGATTTTTTAAGTTTTCAAAGAGTGGGGGTGGATTTCCGAGGGTAGCAACGACAAATAAACTAGAAATTTTTTTCTGGGGTGACGGAGGAACCCCCCTAGGAGGGCAAATTGTCAAATTCAAGATGGGGGAGTTTTAAATATTTCTTATCAATTTTCAACTGCCGCGCATATTAACATTTTTAACGTTTTCAAGGAGTGGGGGGTGGATTTCCGGGGCTATCAACGACAATTTCACTTGAAATTTTTTTCTGGGGTGAGGGAGGAACCCCCCTAGGAGGGCAAATGTTCAAACCCCAAAAAAATTTGAAGTTTGGAATTTGGGGAGTTTTAAATATTTCTTATCAATTTTTTACTGGCGCGCATGTTGAGATTTTCAAAGAGTGCAGCTGAATTTCGGGGGGTAGCAAAGACAAATGAACTCCAAAATTTTTTGGGCGGTACGGTAAGAACCTCCCCATGAGGGGAAATGGTCGAATTCAGGATGGGGGGTTCTGAGTATCTTTTTGCCATTTTTAACTGGCGCGCATATCAAGATTTTTCAACTTTTCAAATAATGGGGCTGGATTTGGGAGGGTAGCAAAGACAAATGAACTCGAAATTTTTTTGGGGGTTGGGGAAGGAACCCCTCTATGAGTGGAAATGGTCAAATTCTATATGGGGGAATTTTAAATATGTCTCATCAATTTTCAACTGCCGCGCATATTAAGATTTTTAAAGTTTTTAAGGGGTGGGGATGGATTTCCGGGGGTACCAACAACAAATAAACTCAAAAATTTTTTTAGAAAATGAGGGAGGAACTCCCGTAGGAGGGAAAATGGTCAAATTCAAGATGGGGGAGTTTTAAATATTTCTTATCAATTTTTAACTGCCGCGCATATTAAGACTTTTAAAGTTTTCAAGGGGTGGCGGTGGATTTCCGGCGCTAGCAACGACAAATACACTCGAAATATTTTTCTGGGGTGAGCGAGAAACCCTCCTAGGAGGACAAATGATCAAATTCAAGATGGGGGAGTTTTCTTATCGATTTTTAACTGGCGCGCATGTTGAGATTTTTAGCATTTTTAAAGAGTGGAGCTGGATTTGGAGGGGTAGCAAAGACAAATGAGCTCGAAATTTTTTATGGGGTTGGGGAAGGAACCTCTCTATAAGTGCAAATGGTCAAATTCAATATGGGGGTGTTTTAAATATTTCTTATCAATTTTTAACTGCCGCGCATATTAAAATTTTTAAAGTTTCCAAGGGGTGGGGGTGGATTTCCGTGGCTAGCAACGACAATTACACTCGAAATTTTTTTCTGGGGTGAGGGAGGAACCCCCCTAGGAGGGCAAATGCTCAAATTCAAGATGGAGTAGTTTTAAATATTTCTTATCAATTTTTAACTGGCGCGCATATTGAGATTTTCTGCATTTTCAAAGAGTGCAGCTGAATTTCCGGAGGTAGCAAAGACAAATCAACTCCACATTTTTTTGGGCGCTACGGTAAGAACCTCCCTATGAGGGGAAATGGTCGAATTCGAGATGGGGG
The DNA here is from genome assembly GCF_001412515.2 of Diachasma alloeum. Taxonomy (NCBI): domain Eukaryota; kingdom Metazoa; phylum Arthropoda; class Insecta; order Hymenoptera; family Braconidae; genus Diachasma; species Diachasma alloeum. The sequence continues at coordinate 165,378 of NW_021680423.1, forward strand.
GTTCTCAGTATCTTTTAGCCATTTTTTACTGGCGCGTATATTAAGATTTTTAACGTTTTCAAGGAGTAGGGGTGGATTTCCGAGGGTAGCAACGATAAATAAACTCTAATTTTTTTTTCGGGTGAGGGAGGAACCCCTCTAGGAGGGCAAGTGGTCAAATCCAAGATGGGGGAGTTTTAAATATTTCTTATCAATTTGTAACTGGCGCGCATATTGAGATTTTCAGCATTTTTAAAGAGTCGAGCTGGATATGGATTTTTTGGAGCGAAGGAGGAACTGGCGCGCATATTGAGATTTACAGAATTTTCAAAGAGTGGGGCTGGATTTGGGGGGGGGGGGTAGCAAGGACAGATGAACTCGACATTTTTTTTAGGGGCGGGAAAGGAACTCCCTCATAAGGGAAAAGGTCAAATGCAAGATGTGGGAGTTCTAATCAACTCCTATCAATTTTTTACTGGTGCGCATATTGAGATTTTCAACATTTTCAATGAGTGGCGGTGAATTTCCGGGGGTTGCAACGACAAATGAACTCGGAATTTTTCATGGGGGTGGGGGAGGAACCTTCTTATCAGGGGAAATCCTCAAATTCAAGATGGGGGAGTTCTAAACACCTGTTATAAAGATTTAACTGGCGCGCATATTCAGACTTTTCACATCTTCAATGAGTGGGTATGAGTTTCGGAGGTTAGCAACGACAGATGAACTTGGACAACTTTTTTGGATGTGTGAACGGAACTCTACTGTCACGGATAATGGCCCAATTGAATCTGGGGTTCACTAACCATAAATTATAATTTTTGTACTGGCACACATATTTCTTATTCGAACATATTCGCGGAGTGGGGGTGAATTTTTGAGGGTAGCAACAACACATTAATCGGGAATTTTTTTTGGGGGGGGCGGACCGAACCCTCTCGTGAAGGATCATGGTCCAATTCAATATCTAACTATCCATTATAAATTTTTTACTAGCGCGTATACTACTCATTCCACCATTTTCAAACAGTGGACGTGAATTTCTGAGGATAGCAACAACAGATTAACTACAATTTTTTGGCGGACGGGGAGGTAACCCCCTCGTCAGGTATAATGGTCCAGTTCACGATGGGAGATCTCTAACTGTGAATTATGAATTTTTCACTGGCGCGCATATTGATCATTACAACATTCGAGGAATGCCGGTGAATTTCCGAAGGCAGCAACGACAGATTAACTGGAATTATTGTTTGCGGATGGGAGGCCACCCCCTCATGACGGCTAATGGCTCAATTCAAGATGGGAGACATGTTACTAAAAATTATGAATTTTTTACTGACGCGCACATTGATAATTCGAACATATTCAAGGAGTGCCGGTGAATTCTCCAGGGTAGCAACACCAGGTGGAGCTGCAATTTTTTGCGGAGTTGGGGAGGGAAGCCCCTCGTGAAGGATAATACCCCTATTTAATATGGGGGTACCTCTAACTATCAATTATAATTTTTTTACTAGCACGTATACTACTAATTCGACCATTTTCAAGGAGTGGGGGTGAATTTCTGAGGGTAGCAACGACAAATGGCACGCATACTACCAATTCGATCATTTTCAAAAAGCGGGATGCATTTTTGAGGGTTGCAACACCAGATTTTCCGGAAATTTCTTCTGGGGGTGGGGACAGAACCCTCTCGAGAGGAATAATTGCCTAATTAAATATGGGGGAACTCTATCAATTATGATTTTTTTACTGGCACGCATATTTCTAATTCGTACATATTCAAGGAGTGGGGGTGAATATCTGAGAGTAGCATCGACCGATTAACTCAAGATTTTTTTGGCGGATGGGGATGGAACCCCGTTGTGAGGGATAATGGCTCAATTGTAGATGGGGGACCTCTAACTATGAATTATGTATTTCTTACAGGTGCGCATCTTACAAATTTAATCATTGTCAAAGATTGGGTGTGAATTTCGCAGGGTAGCAACTACAGATGAATTGGAAAATTTTTTTGGGGGTCAAGACGGATCCCTCCCGTAAGGGATAATTGCAGTATTCAATATGGGGGACATCTAACTATCAATTTTGATTTTTTTACTGGCGCGCATATTTGTTATTCCAACATATTCAAGGAGTGAGGGTGAATTTCTGAGGGTAGCTACGACATGTGAAATAGTGCAGGGTTTGTCATTACGGTATTCAGGAGAATACGGGAATTCCTCGATACGATGATTCAATAATGAATACGTAAACCACTTCTTTTTCTCAAGTACACATAGAAAAACTTGACGCAAATTACGTTTTGCTAAACGTAAATTACGCCTAAACAAAGCGTATTTTACGTTTAACAAATCGTAAATTATTATTTTAATAAACCTATGTTATGATTTTTACGCTTTTTTCCACATTAGATCGTGATTCAAATTGAGTACTTCTAATAGTAAAAATTTATCGTTGAAATTGATGAAAAAAATTATAATTCTCTTTCTATCAAGTATCGAATTTTTATTACATTTTTTATACATTTCTGAGGTGACAAGAATTAAATTATCATTTTTAACATATAATAATCTAAAGATTATAAGAGATGACGATGGCTCACATACAATTTTTCATTAGAGAGATTACGGATATGAGAAGAATAAAATGATATCAATTCATCTTGTGGGATGAAAACCCATTCGTCCACGGAGAGCAATGTTCAGTAAAAATTACGGAACTCACCGTTCGCTCATCGATTACGGAATCGACTCAGAAAATTGGAGTGACGGTATCGTAGTTTTTCACAGGAGATTCAGATAAAAATGGCGGAACGCTCTGGAAAAATTCTGTGACAGTTCCGTAAAATTTCCTACAACCATATTTCGCTCCGGAATTACGGAAAAGATACGTCATTTTTATTGAATATTTCTCTCCGTGTCTGATCTGGTTTCTTGGTAAGCATGGTAACGGTTGCAGAAGTAATTGACATAGAACTTTTTTCCTAACAAATATAATCGAGTTGGATTGTTAGGATCAATGATTATGTGTTCAATTTCCCCGAAAATAGGATCATTCTCATCGAGATCAATCATTACCGTCATTGTAGTGTCATAGTGAGTCCCATTTATTTCACATGTTGCCACGAGGATAATTTCACGTATAAGATTAGGAATAATCGAGAGAAACTCTTTAGAATTGGCCATGTTCTGAATTAATAAAACTTTTCTTTTCCCTGTTGTAATGACAGGCTCGAAACCTTTGTCTAGAAACCATTGTTTGATAGAAGCATCGGATTGGCTTAGTAGCCTGTGAAACTCAAGATTTAGTGCTTTTTCGTATGACTCTTTTTATCGGTTCTTCCATTAAATATAAACAACAAAATGAAATCATCGTAATTTACGACGATTTTGAGCGTAATTTACGCTTCAACTTCAATCGTAGAAGACGATTTCTTAAACCTTATTTACGTTTAGGTTTTTCTGTGTTAGTCAAATGAACGAAGGTCTAACATACGAATGTTTGCAAATCAGGCTGCATTTTTGAAACAATTTGTGATTTGGGCATATGAAACTAATGGCGGATGTTTAAGGGTCCCCAAGTTTGTGCGGGGGTTGAAAAAGCCAAAAAACTACCCCTGAAAACCGTTTTTTCGAAATAACTCGTGAATAACGCGCTGTACGTCCAAAAACGTGTTATACAAAGTTGTAGAGCTCAAAATTTTACACAAAAAATGTTTGGGGCACTTTACCCCTATTCCCAACCGTTCATCCCCCAAAGCCGCGTGAAGATCACATGCGAAAAAAAAATGTTTTCCATTTAAAAAATTGAAGTTGATGAATTTAATTTTTTGTTTTGTAATTCGGAATATCAGTGTTTTTTTTCAATAGCTTGTTTATTTATTCAGAGCGAATTTAATAGATGTTGCTATTTATATCTTTGTGCGAGAGAGAAGTCTCCGTCTCGCTCCGACTCCCTACAGCATTGTTCCGACCATTTGCGCATGCGCGCACGGGCCTGTGGAACATCACGGACTGAATGCGAGAAAAAGAATCATTTGAGGTTTTTCGTCAGCCGTTCGCTCTCTCTCCCTCTCACTCTCTCTCTCTCTCTCTCGGATGAAAAAAAAGCTGTTTGACGGAGAACTAAATTACCCATCAATTAATCCTCTTTCATCCCTTAATCTCTGTAAAAAATGGAAGAAACTGTCATGAAAATCACAGCGCAGTAAGAAAAATAATTGTTTTGCAGCGCACAGTGACTCCCGGTAATTAAAAATTCACCTCTCCCCTCCTAATTGAGATTAAGGGATGAAAAAATGGCAGTTCGACGGAGAATTAAATTCACCGACGTCGGTGGCCGAAGCGGCTAGGTGCGAGCCTAGTGTGCGAAAGGTTGTGAGTTCGATTCCCCGTGGAACCGAGTTTTTCAACCGGAGGCTCCGGCGAGCGGGAGGTCGCTAATATAGTGACCGCCTGTACCGGCATGGGTTTTCTGTGGTTTCCCATGCTACTCCTATGTTCTATAGGAGTGTGAACGCGGTGCAGTGTAGAATCCACAGCCGCATGCATAGGGTTGGATAGGGCCGATTAGCCAATCAGAGGGCAGAGAAAGGGCCGGAATATAAAAAAAAAAAGAATGAAATTCCCCATCAATTAACCCTCTTTCATCCCTTAATCTCTGTAACAAAAAAATATAAACTGCCATGAAAATCATGGGCCAGTGAGAAAAATAATTGCGCACACTGACTTTTCACCATTCGCCCGCGAATTAAAAATTCACCTCTACGCTCCTAATTGAGATTAAGGGATGAAAAAAGGGCAGTTCATGAGGAATTTAATTTTCAGTCGAACTGGCTTTTTTTCATCCCTTAATCTCAATTAGGAGGGGAGAGGTGAATTTTTAATTCGCGGGCGAATGGTGAAAAGTCACTGTGCGCCGCGAAACAATGATTTTTCTTACTGGCCCATGAGTTTGGTGGCAGCTTTTATTGTTTTGTTACAGAGATTAAGGGATGACAGAGGGTTAACTGATGGGGAATTTAATTCTCCGTCGAACGGCCCTTTTTTCATCCCTTAATCTTAATTAGGGGAGAAGTGAATTTTTAATTCGCGGGCGAAAGGTGAAAAGTCACTGTGCGCCGAGAGGATAATTATTTTTCTCACTGGCCCATGACTTTTGTCGCAGTTTGGATTTTTTTTCTACAGAGATTAAGGGATGAAAAAAGGGCCGTTCGACGGAGAATTAAATTCTCCATTAATTAACCCTCTTTCATCCCTTAATCTTAATTAGGGGAGAAGTGAATTTTTAATTCGCGGGCGAAAGGTGAAAAGTCACTGTGCGCCGAGAGGAAAATTATTTTTCTCACTGGCCCATGACTTTTGTCGCAGTTTGGATTTTTTTTCTACAGAGATTAAGGGATGAAACGGCGATCGATTGATGGGGAATTTAATTCCCCGTCGAACTGCCTTTTTTTCATTCCTTAATCTCAATTAGGAGGGGAGAGGTGAATTTTTAATTA